>NC_069505.1:177471227-177508727 GCF_027579735.1 Bombina bombina
TGTTCCTCCTTTGGAACTGGTGGGATAACTCCCATAACTAGGAGGTCTTGAACACAATGTAAGAATGCCTCTCTCTTTATCTGGTTTGCAGATAATTGTGAGAGATGAAATCTTCCTTTTGGGGAAGAAGCTTTAAAGTCCAGAAGATATCCCTGGGACACAATTTCCAACGCCCAGGGATCCTGGACATCTCTTGCCCAAGCCTGGGCGAAGAGAGAAAGTCTGCCCCCTACTAGATCTGTTACCGGATCGGGGGCTGATCTTTCATGCTGTCTTAGAGGCAGCTGCAGGTTTTTTGGACTGCTTTCCTTTGTTCCAAGCCTGGTTAGGTCTCCAGACCGGCTTGGACTGGGCAAAATTTCCCTCTTGCTTTGTATTAGAGGAAGTTGAAGCTGCGCCACTCTTGAAGTTTCGAAAGGCACGAAAATTAGGCTGTTTGGTCCTTAATTTGTTGGACCTATCCTGAGGAAGGGAGTGACCTTTTCCTCCAGTAATATCAGAAATGATCTCCTTCAGTCCAGGCCCGAATAGGGTCTGCCCTTTGAAGGGAATGTTGAGAAGCTTAGACTTTGAAGTAACGTCAGCTGACCAGGATTTAAGCCATAGCGCCCTACGCGCCTGAATAGCAAAACCTGGGTTCTTAGCCGTTAGTTTGGTTAAATGAACAACGGCGTCAGAAACAAATGAATTGGCTAGCTTAAGGGCTTTAAGCTTGTCAAGGATATCATCCAATGGGGTTTCTACCTGTAGAGCCTCTTCTAAAGACTCAAACCAGAAGGCCGCAGTAGCAGTGATAGGGGCAATGCATGCAAGGGGCTGTAGAATAAAAACAGAATTTATGCTTACCTGATAAATTACTTTCTCCAACGGTGTGTCCGGTCCACGGCGTCATCCTTACTTGTGGGGGTATTCTCTTCCCCAACAGGAAATGGCAAAGAGTCCCAGCAAAGCTGGTCACATGATCCCTCCTAGGCTCCGCCCACCCCAGTCATCCGACGGACAGGAGGAAATACATATAGGAGAAACCATATGATACCGTGGTGACTGTAGTTAGAGAAAATAATTCATCAGACCTGATTAAAAAACCAGGGCGGGCCGTGGACCGGACACACCGTTGGAGAAAGTAATTTATCAGGTAAGCATAAATTCTGTTTTCTCCAACATTGGTGTGTCTGGTCCACGGCGTCATCCTTACTTGTGGGAACAAATACCAAAGCTTTAGGACACGGATGATGGGAGGGAGCAAATCAGGTCACCTAGATGGAAGGCACCACGGTTTGCAAAACCTCTCTCCCAAAAATAGCCTCAGAAGAAGCAAAAGTATCAAATTTGTAAAATTTGGTAAAAGTGTGCAGTGAAGACCAAGTCGCTGCCTTACATATCTGGTCAACAGAAGCCTCGTTCTTGAAGGCCCATGTGGAAGCTACAGCCCTAGTGGAGTGAGCTGTGATTCTTTCAGGAGGCTGCCGTCCGGCAGTCTCATAAGCCAATCGGATAATGCTTTTAAGCCAAAAGGAAAGAGAGGTAGAAGTCGCTTTTTGACCTCTCCTTTTACCAGAATAAACAACAAACAAGGAAGATGTTTGTCTGAAATCTTTAGTAGCCTCTAAATAGAATTTTAGAGCACGGCCTACGTCCAAATTGTGTAACAAGCGTTCCTTCTTTGAAACTGGATTCGGACACAAAGAAGGTACAACTATCTCCTGGTTAATATTTTTGTTGGAAACAACTTTCGGAAGAAAACCAGGCTTAGTACGCAAAACCACCTTATCTGCATGGAACACCAGATAGGGCGGAGAACACTGCAGAGCAGATAACTCTGAAACTTCTAGCAGAAGAAATTGCAACCAAAAACAAAACTTTCCAAGATAATAACTTAATATCTACGGAATGTAAGGGTTCAAACGGAACCCCTTGAAGAACTGAAAGAACTAGATTTAGACTCCAGGGAGGAGTCAAAGGTCTGTAAACAGGCTTGATCCTAACCAGAGCCTGAACAAATGCTTGAACATCTGGCACAGCTGCCAGTCTTTTGTGAAGTAAAAAAGATAAAGCAGAGATCTGTCCCTTCAGAGAACTTGCAGATAATCCTTTCTCCAAACCTTCTTGTAGAAAGGATAGAATCTTAGGAATTTTTATCTTGTTCCATGGGAATCCTTTAGATTCACACCAACAGATATTTTTTTTTTATATTTTATGGTAAATTTTTCTAGTTACAGGCTTTCTAGCCTGAATCAGAGTATCTATTACAGAATCTGAAAACCCACGCTTTGATAAAATCAAGCGTTCAATCTCCAAGCCGTCAGTTGGAGGGAAACCAGATTCGGATGTTCGAATGGACCCTGAACAAGAAGGTCCTGTCTCAAAGGTAGCTTCCATGGTGGAGCCGATGACATATTCACCAGGTCTGCATACCAAGTCCTGTGTGGCCACGCAGGAGCTATCAAGATCACAGAGGCCCTCTCCTGATTGATCCTGGCTACCAGCCTGGGGATGAGAGGAAACGGTGGGAATACATAAGCTAGGTTGAAGGTCCAAGGTGCTACTAGTGCATCTACTAGGGTCGCCTTGGGATCCCTGGATCTGGACCCGTAGCAAGGAACCTTGAAGTTCTGACGAGACGCCATCAGATCCATGTCTGGAATGCCCCATAATTGAGTTATTTGGGCAAAGATTTCCGGATGGAGTTCCCACTCCCCCGGATGGAATGTCTGACGACTCAGAAAATCCGCTTCCCAATTTTCCACTCCTGGGATGTGGATCGCAGACAAGTGGCAGGAGTGATCCTCCGCCCATTGAATTATCTTGGTCACTTCTTTCATCGCCAGGGAAGTCCTTGTTCCCCCCTGATGATTGATATATGCAACGGTCGTCATGTTGTCTGACTGAAACCTTATGAATTTGGCCTTTGCTAGTTGATGCCAATCTCTGAGAGCATTGAATATCGCTCTCAGTTCCAGAATGTTTATCGGGAGAAGAGACTCTTCCCGAGACCATAGACCCTGAGCTTTCAGGGATTCCCAGACCGCGCCCCAGCCCACTAGGCTGGCGTCGGTCGTGACAATGACCCACTCTGGTCTGCGGAAGCTCATTCCCTGTGACAGATTGTCCAGGGTCAGCCACCAACAGAGTGAATCTCTGGTCTTTTGATCTACTTGAATCGTCGGAGACAAGTCTGTATAATCCCCATTCCACTGTCTGAGCATGCACAGTTGTAATGGTCTTAGATGAATTCGTGCAAAAGGAACTATGTCCATTGTTGCAACCATCAATCCTATTACTTCCATGCACTGCGCTATGGAAGGACGAGGAACAGAATGAAGTACTTGACAAGAGCTTAGAAGTTTTGATTTTCTGACCTCTGTCAGAAAAATCCTCATTTCTAAGGAATCTATTATTGTTCCCAAGAAGGGAACTCTTGTTGACGGGGACAGAGAACTTTTTTCTTTGTTCACCTTCCATCCGTGAGATCTGAGAAAGGCTAGGACGATGTCCGTATGAGCCTTTGCTTTTGACAGGGACGACGCTTGAATCAGGATGTCGTCCAAGTAAGGTACTACTGCAATGCCCCTTGGTCTTAGAACCGCTAGAAGGGACCCTAGTACCTTTGTGAAAATCCTTGGAGCAGTGGCTAATCCAAATGGAAGTGCCACAAACTGGTAATGCTTGTCCAGAAAAGCGAACCTTAGGAACTGATGATGTTCCTTGTGGATAGGAATATGTAGGTACGCATCCTTTAAATCCACGGTAGTCATAAATTGATTTTCCTGGATAGTAGGTAGGATCGTTCGAATAGTTTCCATTTTGAACGATGGTACCCTGAGAAATTTGTTTAGGATCTTTAGATCCAAAATTGGTCTGAATGTTCCCTCTTTTTTGGGAACTATGAACAGATTGGAATAAAATCTCATTCCTTGTTCTCTTATTGGAACTGGATGTATCACTCCCATCTTTAACAGGTCTTCTACACAATTTAAGAATGCCTGTCTCTTTATTTGGTTTGAAGATAATTGAGACCTGTGGAACCTTCCCCTTGGGGGTAGTTCCTTGAATTCCAGGAGATAACCTTGAGAAACTATTTCTAGCGCCCAAGGATCCTGAACATCTCTTGCCCAAGCCTGAGCAAAGAGAGAAAGTCTGCCCCCCACTAGATCCGGTCCCGGATCGGGGGCTATCCCTTCATGCTGTTTTGGTAGCAGTGGTAGGCTTTTTGGCCTGCTTACCCTTGCATTGGTTTCCAGGCTGGTTTGGGTTGTGAAGTATTACCCTCTTGCTTAGAGGATACAGAATTAGAGACTGGTCCGTTTCTGCGAAAGGGACGAAAATTAGGCTTATTATTAGCCTTAAAAGACCTATCCTGTGGGAGGGCGTGGCCCTTTCCCCCAGTGATGTCTGAAATAATCTCTTTCAAATCAGGTCCAAATAATGTTTTACCTTTGAAAGGAATGTTAAGCAATTTTGTCTTGGAAGACACATCCGCTGACCAAGACTTTAGCCAAAGCACTCTGCGCGCCACGACAGCAAACCCTGAATTTTTCGCCGCTAATCTAGCTAATTGCAAAGCGGCATCTAAAACAAAAGAGCTAATTTAAGTGCTTGAACTCTGTCCATAACCTCCTCATACGAAGATTCTTTACTGAGCGATTTTTCTAGTTCCTCGAACCAGAAACACGCTGCCGTAGTGACAGGAACAATGCATGAAATTGGTTGTAGAAGGTAACCTTGCTGTACAAAAATCTTTTTAAGCAAACCCTCTAATTTCTTATCCATAGGATCTCTGAAAGCACAACTATCTTCGATAGGAATAGTAGTGCGTTTGTTTAGAGTAGAAACCGCCCCCTCGACCTTGGGGACTGTCTGCCATAAGTCCTTTCTGGGGTCGACCATAGGAAATAATTTCTTAAATATAGGGGGGGGAACAAAAGGTATGCCGGGCCTTTCCCACTCTTTATTTACTATGTCCGCCACCCGCTTGGGTATAGGAAAAGCATCGGGGGGCACCGGAACCTCTAGGAACTTGTCCATCTTACATAATTTCTCTGGAATGACCAAATTGTCACAATCATCCAGAGTAGATAACACCTCCTTAAGCAGTGCGCGGAGATGTTCTAATTTAAATGTCACAACATCAGGTTCAGCTTGATGAGAAATTTTTCCTGAATCTGAAATTTCTCCATCAGACAAAACCTCCCTCATGGCCCCTTGAGATTGGTGTGAGGGTATGTCAGAACAGTTATCATCAGCGTCCTCTTGCTCTTCAGTGTTTAAAACAGAGCAATCGCGCTTTCTCTGATAAGTAGGCATTTTGGATAAAAGATTTGCTATGGAGTTATCCATTACAGCCGTTAATTGTTGCATGGTAATAAGTATTGGCGCACTAGATGTACTAGGGGCCTCCTGTGTGGGCATAACTGGTGTAGACACAGTAGGGGATGATTTAGTATCATGTTTACTCCCCTCATTTGAGGAATCATCTTGGGCAATATCATTATCTGTGGCATTACTGTCCTTACTTTGTTTGGACACTATGGCACAATTATCACATAAATTTAAATGGGGAGACACATTGGCTTTCATACATATAGAACATAGCTTATCTGATGGTACAGACATGTTAAACAGGCTTAAACTTGTCAACAAAGCACAAAAAACGTTTTAAAATAAAACCGTTACTGTCACTTTAAATTTCAAACTGAAAACACTTTATTACTGAATATGTGAAAAAGTATGAAGGAATTGTTCAAAATTCACCAAAATTTCACCACAGTGTCTTAAAGCATTAAAAGTATTGCACACCAGAGCTTTAACCCTTAAATTAACGGAACCGGAGCCGTTTTTACATTTAACCCCTATACAGTCCCAGAATGAGGCTCTGTCTATAACTAGAAAGGCCCCCATCTGAAAAAGGTGTCCAACACAGTGCCTGCCGTTTTTCTAAACATTCCCCAAGATTATAATACCAATAATTAGTTAGAATCTGCATAATATGCCTAGTAAAGCAATTGTTTTAGCCCAGAAAAATGTCTACCAGTTTTTAAGCCCTTTTTGAAGCCCTTTATTCTTTTATGTTTAACTAAGAAAATGGCTTACCGGTCCCCATGAGGGGAAATGATAGCCTTCCAGCATTACATGGTCTTGTTAGAAATATGGCTAGTCATACCTTAAGCAGAAAAGACTGCTAACTGTTTCCCCCAACTGAAGTTACTTCATCTCAACAGTCCTGTGTGGAAACAGCAATCTATTTTAGTTACTGTCTGCTAAAAATCATCTTCCTCTTACAAACAGAAATCTTCATCCTTTTCTGTTTCAGAGTAAATAGTACATACCAGCACTATTTTAAAATAACAAACACTTGATAGAAGAATAAAACTACAAAAAACTCTTAACCATCTCCGTGGAGATGTTGCCTGTGCAACGGCAAAGAGAATGACTGGGGTGGGCAGAGTCTAGGAGGGATCATGTGACCAGCTTTGCCATTTCCTGTTGGGGAAGAGAATACCCCCACAAGTAAGGATGACGCCGTGGACCGGACACACCAATGTTGGAGAAACCTTGTTCAATAAAAAATTTCTTAAGGTAACCCTCTAATTTTTTGTCCATTAGGTCTAGAAAAGCACAACTGTCCTCGACAGGGATAGTGGTATGCTTCGCTAGAGAAGAGACTGCTCCCTCCACCTTAGGGACCGTTTGCCACAAGTCCCGTGTAGCGGCATCTATGGGAAACATCTTTTTAAAAACAGGAGGGGGAGAGAACGGTACACCTGGTCTATCCCATTCCTTAGTAATAATTTCTGAAAACCTTTTAGGGATTGGAAAAACATCAGTGTAAACAGGCACTGCGTAGTATTTATCCAATTTACACAATTTCTCTGTGACTACAATGGCGTCAGTCATCCAGAGTTGCTAAAACCTCCCTGAGCAACATACGGAGGTGTTCAAGCTTAAATTAAAATGTAGACATATCAGAATCAGGTTGAAGTGTCTGCCCTGAGTCAGAAAAAACACCCACAGATAGAACCTCTCCTTCGGCTTCTGCACATTGTGAGGGTATATCGGACATAGCTACTAAAGCGTCAGAGAGCTCTGTATTTTTTCTAGTCCCAGAGCTGTCTCGCTTTCCTTGTAACCCTGGCAGTTTGGACAATACTTCTGTAAGAGTATGATTCATAACTGCCGCCATGTCTTGTAAAGTATACGCAATGGGTGCGCTAGATGTACTTGGCGCCTCTTGAGCGGGAGTTAAAGGCTCTGACACGTGGGGAGAGTTAGTCGGCATAACTTCCCCCTTGTCAATTTCCTCTGGTGATAAATCTTTTAAAGCCAGAATATGATCTTTATAACTTATAGTAAGATCAGTGCATTTGGTACACATTCTAAGAGGGGGTTCCACAATGGCTTCTAAACATAATGAACAAGGAGTTTCCTCTATGTCAGACATGTTTAACAGACTAGTAATGAGACCAGCAAGCTTTGAAAACACTTTAATTAATGTGAAAAAGCAGATTATAAAAAACAGTACTGTGTAAGGGAAAAAAAAAAAAACTGCAAAAAACAGTGAAAAACATAATTTATGTAAGAACTTACCTGATAAATTCATTTCTTTCATATTAGCAAGAGTCCATGAGCTAGTGACGTATGGGGATATACATTCCTACCAAGAGGGGCAAAGTTTCCCAAACCTCAAAATGCCTATAAATACACCCCTCACCACACCCACAAATCAGTTTAACTAATAGCCAAGAAGTGGGGTGATAAGAAAAAAGTGTGAAAGCATAAAAAAAATAAGGAATTGGAATAATTGTGCTTTATACAAAAAAATCATAACCACCACAAAAAGGGTGGGCCTCATGGACTCTTGCTAATATGAAAGAAATGAATTTATCAGGTAAGTTCTTACATAAATTATGTTTTCTTTCATGTAATTAGCAAGAGTCCATGAGCTAGTGACGTATGGGATAATGACTACCCAAGATGTGGATCTTTCCACGCAAGAGTCACTAGAGAGGGAGGGATAAAATAAAGACAGCCAATTCCGCTGAAAAATAATCCACACCCAAAATAAAGTTTAAATTTTATAATGAAAAAAACTGAAAACATAAGCAGAAGATTCAAACTGAAACAGCTGCCTGAAGTACTTTTCTACCAAAAACAGCTTCAGAAGAAGAAAACACATCAAAATGGTAGAATTTAGTAAAAGTATGCAAAGAAGACCAAGTTGCTGCTTTGCAAATCTGATCAACCGAAGCTTCATTCCGAAACGCCCAGGAAGTAGAAACTGACCTAGTAGAATGAGCTGTAATCCTTTGAGGCGGAGTTTTACCCGACTCGACATAAGCATGATGAATTAAAGATTTCAACCAAGATGCCAAAGAAATGGCAGAGGCCTTCTGACCTTTCCTAGAACCGGAAAAGATAACAAATAGACTAGAAGTCTTTCGGAAATTCATAGTAGCTTCAACATAATATTTCAAAGCTCTAACTACATCCAAAGAATGCAGTGATTTCTCCTTAGAATTCTTAGGATTAGGACATAATGAAGGAACCACAATTTCTCTACCAATGTTGTTGGAATTCACAACCTTAGGTAAAAATTCAAAAGAAGTTCGCAACACCGCAAAAATCAGAAAAGGAGACTCACAAGAAAGAGCAGATAATTCAGAAACTCTTCTGGCAGAAGAGATGGCCAAAAGGAACAAAACTTTCCAAGAAAGTAATTTAATGTCCAATGAATGCATAGGTTCAAACGGAGGAGCTTGAAGAGCCCCCAGAACCAAATTCAAACTCCAAGGAGGAGAAATTGACTTAATGACAGGTTTTATACGAACCAAAGCTTGTACAAAACAATGAATATCAGGAAGATTAGCAATCTTTCTGTGAAAAAGAACAGAAAGAGCAGAGATTTGTCCTTTCAAGGAACTTGCAGACAAACCTTTCTCCAAACCATCCTGAAGAAACTGTAAAATTCTCGGAATTCTAAAAGAATGCCAGGAAAAATGATGAGAAAGACACCAAGAAATATAAGTCTTCCAGACTCTATAATATATCTCCCTAGATACAGATTTACGAGCCTGTAACATAGTATTAATCACAGAGTCAGAGAAACCTCTTTGACTAAGAATCAAGCGTTCAATCTCCATACCTTTAAATTTAAGGATTTGAGATCCTGATGGAAAAAAGGACCTTGTGACAGAAGGTCTGGTCTTAACGGAAGAGTCCACGGTTGGCAAGAGGCCATCCGGAAAAGATCCGCATACCAAAACCTGTGAGGCCATGCTGGAGCTACCAGCAGAACAAACGAGCATTCCTTCAGAATCTTGGAGATCACTCTTGGAAGAAGAACTAGAGGCGGAAAGATATAAGCAGGAAGATACTTCCAAGGAAGTGACAATGCATCCACTGCTTCCGCTTGAGGATACCTGGATCTGGACAGATACCTGGGAAGTTTCTTGTTTAGATGAGAGGCCATCAGATCTATTTCTGGAAGTCCCCACATTTGGACAATCTGAAGAAATACCTCTGGGTGAAGAGACCATTCGCCCGGATGCAACGTTTGGCGACTGAGATAATCCGCTTCCCAATTGTCTATACCTGGGATATGAACCGCAGAAATTAGACAGGAGCTGGATTCCGCCCAAACCAGAATTCGAGATACTTCTTTCATAGCCAGAGGGCTGTGAGTCCCTCCTTGATGATTGATGTATGCCACAGATGTGACATTGTCTGAAAACAAATGAACGATTCTCTCTTTAGAAGAGGCCAAGACTGAAGAGCTCTGAAAATTGCACGGAGTTCCAAAATATTGATCGGTAATCTCACCTCCTGAGATTCCCAAACCCCTTGTGCCGTCAGAGACCCCCACACAGCTCCCCAACCTGTAAGACTTGCATCTGTTGAGATTACAGTCCAGGTCGGAAGAACAAAAGAAGCCCCCTGAACTAAACGATGGTGATCTGTCCACCACGTCAGAGAGTGTCGTACAATCGGTTTTAAAGATATTAATTGAGATATATTTGTGTAATCCCTGCACCACTGGTTCAGCATACAGAGCTGAAGAGGTCGCATGTGAAAACGAGCAAAGGGGATCGCGTCCGATGCAGCAGTCATAAGACTGAGAATTTCCATGCATAAGGCTACCGAAGGGAATGATTGTGACTGAAGGTTTCGACAAGCTGATATCAATTTTAGACGCCTCTTGTCTGTCAAAGATAGAGTCATGGACACTGAATCTATCTGGAAACACAAAAAGGTTACCTTTGTCTGAGGAATCAATGAACTTTTTAGTAAATTGATCCTCCAACCATGATCTTGAAGAAACAACACAAGTCGATTCGTATGAGATTCTGCTAAATGTGAAGACTGAGCAAGTACCAAGATATCCTCCAAATAAGGAAATACCACAATACCCTGTTCTCTGATTACAGACAGAAGGGCACCGAGAACCTTTGTAAAAATTCTTGGAGCTGTTGCTAGGCCAAACGGCAGAGCCACAAACTGGTAATGCTTGTCTAGGAACGAGAATCTCAGAAACTGATAATGATCTGGATGAATCGGAATATGCAGATATGCATCCTGTAAATCTATTGTAGACATATAATGCCCTTGCTGAACAAAAGGCAGGATAGTCCTTACAGTTACCATTTTGAATGTTGGTATCCTTACATAACGATTCAATATTTTTAGATCCAGAACTGGTCTGAAGGAATTCTCCTTCTTTGGTACAATGAAGAGATTTGAATAAAACCCCAGCCCCTGTTCCAGAACTGGAACTGGCATAATTACTCCAGCCAACTCTAGATCTGAAACACATTTCAGAAATGCTTGAGCCTTCGCTGGATTTACTGGGACACGGGAAAGAAAAAAATCTCTTTGCAGGAGGCCTTATCTTGAAGCCAATTCTGTACCCTTCTGAAACAATATTCTGAATCCAAAGATTGTGAACGGAATTGATCCAAATTCCTTTGAAAAACGTAATCTGCCCCCTACCAGCTGAGCTGGAATGAGGGCCGCACCTTCATGTGGACTTAGGAGCTGGCTTTCATTTTCTAAAAGGCTTGGATTTATTCCAGACTGGAGATGGTTTCCAAACTGATACCGCTCCTGAGGATGAAGGATCAGGCTTTTGTTCCTTGTTGTGACGAAAGGAACGAAAACTATTATTAGACCTAAATTTACCTTTAGATTTTTTTATCCTGTGGTAAAAAAGTTCCTTTCCCTCCAGTAACAGTTAAGATAATAGAATCCAACTGAGAACCAAATAATTTATTACCCTGGAAAGAAATGGAAAGCAGAGTAGACTTAGAAGACATATCAGCATTCCAAGTTTTAAGCCATAAAGCTCTTCTAGCTAAAATAGCTAGAGACATATACCTGACATCAACTCTAATGATATCAAAGATGGCATCACAAATAAAATTATTAGCATGTTGAAGAAGAATAATAATGCTATGAGAATTATGATCTGTTACTTGTTGCGCTAAAGCTTCCAACCAAAAAGTTGAAGCTGCAGCAACATCCGCCAAAGATATAGCAGGTCTAAGAAGATTACCTGAACACAAGTAAGCTTTTCTTAGAAAGGATTCAATTTTCCTATCTAAAGGATCCTTAAAGGAAGTACCATCTGCCGTAGGAATGGTAGTACGCTTAGCAAGAGTAGAGACAGCCCCATCAACCTTAGGGATTTTGTCCCAAAATTCTAATCTGTCAGATGGCACAGGATATAATTGCTTAAAACGTTTAGAAGGAGTAAAAGAATTACCCAAATTATTCCATTCCCTGGAAATTACTTCAGAAATAGCACCAGGAACAGGACAAACTTCTGGAATTACTACAGGAGATTTAAAAACCTTATCTAAACGTTTAGATTTAGTATCAAGAGGACCAGAATCCTCAATTTCTAATGCAATTAGGACTTCTTTAAGTAAAGAACGAATAAATTCCATTTTAAATAAATATGAAGATTTATCAGCATCAACCTCTGAGACAGAATCCTCTGAACCAGAAGAGCCATTATCAGAATCAGAATGATGATGTTCATTTAAAAATTCATCTGAAAAATGAGAAGATTTAAAATACTTTTTACGTTTACTAGAAGGAGGAATAACAGACATAGCCTTCTTAATGGATTTAGAAACAAAATCTCTTATGTTATCAGGAACACTCTGAGTATTAGATGTTGATGGAACAGCAACAGGTAATGTAACTTTACTAAAGGAAATATTATCTGCATTAATAAGTTTGTCATGACATTCAATACAAACAGCTGGAGGAACAGCTACCAAAAGTTTACAGCAGATACACTTAGCTTTGGTAGCTCCAGCACCAGGCAGTGATTTTCCAGAAGTATCTTCTGACTCAGCTTCAACATGGGACATCTTGCAATATGTAATAGAAAAAACAACATATAAAGCAAAATTGATCAAATTCCTTAAATGACAGTTTCAGGAATGGGAAAAAATGCCAGTGACAAGCTTCTAGCAACCAGAAGCAATAAAAAATGAGACTTAAATAATGTGGAGACAAAAGTGACGCCCATATTTTTTTAGCGCCAAATAAGACGCCCACATTATTTGGCGCCTAAATGCTTTTGGCGCCAAAAATGACGCCGCATCCGGAACGCCGACATTTTTGGCGCAAAAGAACGTCAAAAATGACGCATCTTCCGGCGACACGTATGACGCCGGAAACTGAAAAAAAAATTTGCGCCAAAAAAGTCCGCGCCAAGAATGACGCAATAAAATGAAGCATTTTCAGCCCCCGCGAGCCTAACAGCTCACAGGGAAAAGTCAAATTTTTAAGGTAAGAAAAAAATTGTTTTATTCAAATGCATTATCCCAAATATGAAACTGACTGTCTGAAAATAAGGAATGTTGAACATCCTGAGTCAAGGCAAATAAATGTTTGAATACATATATTTAGAAAAATCAAACAGAGAGAATGTAATCACAACATATAATACTGTTGTGAAGAAAGCAAGGGATAAAACAAGGCACACAGAATTTGGTAAATAATCAAATTTATTAATTCCTATTTAAATCCCAAACCACATTTATGTGGATCACAAAAGTGACAAGGTCAATCACAATCTAAAAGTGAGCATTCTTAACTATATAAAGCAAATTTCAAAGACTAAATGCTACTTGAAAGGCCAGGAACCTCTAAGCAAAGGTATGCTAATTAACTAGGGGTTAGGACTAACCTACTATCTATTACATAGACAGGTAACATATAGTGAGCAAAAATCTTAAGCAAAATCAAGCATAAACATAATGGTAACAAGTTGACTCATAGCAAAGACATTTTCAAAAATTTATCCCATCTTTTCACACTTTTGACTTGGTTAATCAGTAATATGGCGTACACTATCGGATGACTTATGGGAAGCTGAGTTAAAAGATTCATTGGCTAATGATAATGCAGTAGGAGACGATCAGGATGAAGAAAACATTACAATTTTTAGTGCTTTTAGAAGATATCGCTATCTCCTAGGTCGGCAACTAAAAATCAAGGCAGAAAATGCAAGCTTAGCTAATTATGTTGACAAAAAAATTATCCCTAGAGGTTTAAGACTTTCATTAGATCCAGGAGCGAATACAAGAGAGGATGAGGAGGGTGACTCATTTGTGGAGGAGTGGAATGAGAAACTCTCCACAACCTCTCTTGACCTGATGGATATGATGATGAAAAGAAATAATAAAAGATTGGAGAAAGTTAAAGGGGAAGCTGAGAAAGCTTTACTTAAAGTAAACTCTTGAGAATGATCCCAATTTTGAAAAATTGAATGGTGAGACAAGTCTGAATGTGTCTAAATTAAAAACTGACATTAAGGCAAGGAAATGTAGGAAATATAGGAGAGATCAGGATGACTACAAAAATGGAAGGGTTTATAGTTACAAATCTCAGAAAGGTACATACGACTCAGGTACAGATGTGTCAGATTCAGAAGTAATTCAAAAAACTCCTTTGGTATCAGCCAAAAAGAAGGAGGAGAAAGAACAGAAGGGGAAAAAGGAAAAGATCCCTTTGGGACTCCAGTAAAGGAAAAGAGATACCAAACCAGACAGAACAGGGAGAGGAGACCAATATGTTCAGAGCAGGGGGAGATTCAGAAGAAGGGGAACACGCAGGGGCTATTGAATAGCCACAATGATGATGAATTACAGATTGTGAACCTTTCCTCTTTTCTCCTAAATCTGGCTCATGTGGAACTCCTGAAAAAGGGGTTATCTTTCTGCCCTACTGCAATGGTTGATAAATTTGAGTTACTTAAGGACTTACACCTTTTTGCCAGGAAAATTGTCCTATCCATTATTATGAAATCAAAAAAAGAAGCTCATAATTTGGATATGGACGATCAGTCAGCCTTGGCAGATTTAGAATCTTTGTTAGCAGACAATGTTCTGGAAGAAAACACAGATACCTCACAAGCAATAGCTTGCGAGAAACCGTGTTTTAAACCTAAGTCTACCTATATGCCTTCTCTCTCTTTGGTTCCAGCGGTCAATCTATTTGTGAAACAAATGGAAAAAGACATAGATCGGTTGTTGCCACAACAGATGACAATCTGAAGCCAAGAGAGAAAAGCTTTAAAAGAACTGAGTATGGCTAGGGGGGTGGTGATAAAGCCTGCCGATAAGGGCGGTAATCTAGTACTGTTAGACGAACATCTTTATATCAACGAAGTGAAACGTCAGCTTAATGATAAAAATCAGTACATGAGACTTGGAGGTAGCCCTTTGGAACATACCCAGAATTCGCTTTTTAAATTGCTGAATGAGGCCAGAAGTAGAGGTACTATTGACCAAAAAGAATTTAAATATCGATTTCCTGAACATCCGGTTATGCCGGTGTTTTATATCTTGCCTAAGCTGCACAAAAATATGAAGTGCCCTCCGGGGAGACCCATTGTCTCCGGAATAGGTAGCCTTACGGAAAACATTGGAGAATACGTAGATAGATATCTACGCCCTTTCCTTTTGACTTTACCATCGTATGTAAAAGATACGTCGGACCTTTTGAGAAAATTGGATGGAGTAATGGTCAATGAAAAAAACATTTTGGCATCCCTGGATGTGGAAGGACTTTACTCCTCAATTCCTCACAAAATAGGCCTACAGGCTATTAGGAAATTCCTTGAAACAAGGGGTCCTTTTTCTGAACATTCAGACTTCGTCATTTCTTTGCTGGAATTTGTCCTGCAGAATAATGTATTCTCATTTGATGGACAAGTTTATCGTCAACTGCGGGGCACGGCTATGGGGGCAGTCTGTGCCCCCACATATGCCTGCCTGCATTTAGGGGCATGGGAGTCTGATATTTTTGAGGTTTTCTGTGACATTTTTAATGAAAAGGTCTTAATGTGGGTCAGATATGTGGATGATGTTTTTGTCTTGTGGGATGGTGTGGAAGAAGAGTTCAAATTATTTGTTGACCAATTAAACCACAATGACAGGAACATCATCCTCACTTCTGAGACCAACCCCAAGGAACTTAATTTCCTTGATATTACCATCAAAAAAGAGGGTAATAGAATAGTCACTGAGAATTTAAGAAAGAAAAATGCTACAAATAATATTCTTCATGCTCAGAGTAGTCATCCCTCACATTTAAAGAAAGGCATTCCTTATGGACAGTTCCTCCGTCTAAGGAGGAACTGTTCATCTCTTTCGAAATTTGACACACATGCTAAAATGATGAAGGATAGATTTTTACTAAGAGGGTACTCAAATAAGTCCCTTAAGAAGGCACTTTGGAAGGCCAGAAAGACTCAGAGAGACGACCTTTTGTATAAAGGCAATTCTAAGTCAGATGGGGGCAACATTAGATTCATTTCTAGATTTAACAATCAATGGAATAATATTAGATCAGTCATGAACAAAAATTGGAATATTTTGACTTTGGATGACAAGGTCAAAAATGTAATTGGAGAAAAACCTCTGACAGCCAGGAAATCAAAAAGTCTGAGGGACATCCTGGTTAAAAGCCAATTTTCCAGGGGTCCATCTGATGCAGACTGGCTTAGAAAGGACAGGGGGATAAAAGGCAGCTATCCATGTGGACACTGTGTATACTGTGTCCACATGGACAGCGCGAAACAATTCTCTGTACAGGATGGTAAGACTTACAATATAAAGTTTTTCTTTAATTGCAAGTCTGAGGGAGCAATCTATCTTCTTAGATGCTCATGCCCGGTCTTTTACGTAGGAAAAACGAAGAGGCTTGTAAAGGACCGGGTACAAGAACATCGTGATGATATTGCTCATTGTAATGACACCAGTGTGGCGAGACATTTTGAAATGTTTCATAAAGGAAGCGTGGAATCTTTAAAGTTTATCATTATTGATAAAGGAATCACTAATGGTAGAGGTGGCAATAATGAAAAAATCCTTTTGCAGAAAGAAGCAAAATGGATTTATAAACTAGGAACGAGATACCCAACAGGTTTAAACGAAAAGCTGGAGTTTACCAGTTTTCTATAAATGTTTCTCTGATAGAGTGTGCGCCGTTATCTGGAGGTGATCATTTCAAAAGGCTGTTAGCTTTGCTTTGAAAGGCTTAGGAATTTGTCATTTCACAAATTTTTAAATGAAAAAGCTAAAGCTTTCATCATTTTTTGGTCTTTTTAACTATTAATACATGTATTATTGAACAGGGCATCCTGCTGTATACAGCTTTAAGAGATTAGCAGGTGTATTAGCAAGTAGATCACCTGTGGAGACACAGGTGGGTCTATATAAAGAGGATATCCGGTATGGAATAGTATGCCCTGATGAACCCCTTAGACACAAATCTTGCTGCAGGGGTGAAACATGCGTTGGCACTTTGTGTAACCTTAGCACCTATGTGCTGTACTAGTCAGGAGTGAGGTCGACCAACTCCTGTCTTTCTTGTGTGCATTTATCAAAGAAAGCAAAGTAAAGACATTTTGGTACAAGTTTATTTCTACCTTGGAACTGACCCAATGTTGATGCTGCATGCTGAGAAAGGGCGTGTTTGTTAAAGCGGCTAGCTACTGGAGAATGTTGATTCCTTTCTTGCGCTGGACTGAGCGTGTAACATCTATCTGAAGGTGTTTAAGGATAAGAGACCCTTTTGCTGAGAAATCGTTTGGTTTTGTGTGTGGCTGTTTCAATATACTTTTCTGAGTATACGGCGCATCCTGGTATGTGCTTAGCTACATAACATCGGTGGAAGCCTGGTTTCTTTCACCTTGTACAACTGGCCAATCCAGTGGACGGATTCTCGGAGTTTGGGACACACCTCTTGCAATCGAACCTATTGCCAGCAAGCTGACAACCACACCTCAGGCTGCAAGTGACGTCACACGCGCTGAATGCTGCACCTACTTTGAATCAGAATAACGGATCCAAATACAGCAGCTAAGTAAAAAAAAAGTGAACTTGTACCTTCAGCAGCAGTTATCTACGTCTGCTTTTCAGACGCTACATAAGACATTTGCTGTTCATTTCCTCTGATCTGTTTTTTGAAAATGTCTTTGCTATGAGTCAACTTGTTACCATTATGTTTATGCTTGATTTTGCTTACGATTTTTGCTCACTATATGTTACCTGTCTATGTAATAGATAGTAGGTTAGGCCTAACCCCTAGTTAATTAGCATACGTATGCTTAGAGGTTCCTGGCCTTTCAAGTAGCATTTAGTCTTTGAAATTTGCTTTATATAGTTAAGAATGCTCACTTTTAGATTGTGATTGACCTCGTCACTTTTGTGATCCACATAAATGTGGTTTGGGATTTAAATAGGAATTAATAAATTTGATTATTTACCAAATTCTGTGTGCCTTGTTTTATACCTTGCTTTCTTCACAACAGTATTATATGTTGTGATTACATTCTCTGTTTGATTTTTGTATAATTCATTATCAAGGGTGGCACCAGCGAATATTTACTTATTTTTGGTTCAGCAATATTACCTACTCTCTCATACTCTTTTCTATTTACATATATTTAGAACTTTATAAAAAAGTGCGAAACCATAGCTTAGAGTGTCACAGAAAATAAGACTTACTTACCCCAGGACACTCATCTACATGTTGTAGAAAGCCAAACCAGTACTGAAACGAAAATCAGCAGAGGTAATGGTATATATATATATATATATATATATATATATATATATATATATATATATATATATATATATATATATATATATATATATATATGTATATCGTCGATCTGAAAAGGGAGGTAAGAGATGAATCTCTACGACCGATAACAGAGAACCGTAGAAGGAGATCATTGCATTCAAATAGGCAATACTCTCCTCACATCCCTCTGACATTCACTGCACGCTGAGAGGAAAACCGGGCTCCAACCTGCTGCGGAGCGCATATCAACGTAGAATCTAGCACAAACTTACTTCACCACCTCCATAGGAGGCAAAGTTTGTAAAACTGATTTGTGGGTGTGGTGAGGGGTGTATTTGTAGGCATTCTGAGGTTTGGGAAACTTTGCCCCTCCTGGTAGGAATGTATATCCCCATACGTCACTAGCTCATGGACTCTTGCTAATTACATGAAAGAAAAAGCAGTTAACGATGACATTTTTACAGTGTATATAATAGACTAAAATAGCATTGCACCCACTTGCAAATGGATCATTAACCCCTCAGGTTCAAAAACGAAGCAAAAAATAAACCGGTAAAAAACGTTATAACAGTCACAAGCAAACTGCCACAGCTCTACTGTGGCTCCTACCTTCCCATAAAACGACTTTTTTAAGGCACAAAAACCCTTTACAGAGGTCCAATATGTCAGGGGACTCCTTCAGGGAAGCTGGATGTCTCAGGATGTAATAAACAACTGCGCAATTAGAGTGCGAAAATAGGCCCTTCCCACCATGCACTCAAAGGGCCTTAAAAAACTATTCCTAGGAGTAAAATAACAGCCATGTGGAAAACTAGGCCCCAAATAAAGATTTATCACCTCAGTAAAAGAGGATAGAGGATAGAGGATAGAGGATAGAGGAGATATATATATATATAAATCTGATGAATTTGGCCGAAGCCAACTGAGGCCATGCCTGAAGTGCATTGAATATTGCTCTCAATTCCAGAATATTGATTGAAAGTAGAGACTCCACCTGAGTCCATACACCCTGAGCCTTCAGGTAATTCCAGACTGCACCCCAGCCCAGTAGGCTGGCGTCCGTTGTCACTATCACCCACGAGGATCTGCGGAAACACGTCGCCTGGGACAGATGATCCGGCGACAACCACCAAAGAAGAGAGTCTCTGGTCTCTTGATCCAGATTTATTGGAGGAGATAAATTTTCATAGTCCCCATTCCACTGTCCGAGCATGCACAGCTGCAGTGGTCTGAGATGAAAACGAGCTAACGGAAAGATGTCCATTGCCGCCACCATAAATCCAATTACCTCCATACACTGAGCCACTGATGGCCGAGGATTGGACTGAAGGGCTCGGCAAGTATTCAGAATTTTTGACTTTCTGACCTCCGTCACAAATATTTTCATGTCTACAGAATCTATCAGAGTTCCCAAGAAGGAACCCTTGTCCTTGGAACTAGTGAACTCTTTTCTAGGTTCACCTTCCATCCGTGAGTTCTCAGAAAGGACAACACTGTCTGTATGAGATTTCGTCAGGTGATAAGTTGACGCCTGAATCAAAATATCGTCCAGATAAGACGCCAATGCTATGCCCTGCGGCCTGAGAACTGCCAGAAGGGACCCTAGAACCTTTGTGAAGATCCTGGGTGCTGTGGCCAACCCGAAGGGAAGAGCCACGAACTGAAAATGTTTGTCCAGGAAGGCAAACTTTAGAAACTGATGATGATCCTTGTGGAAAGGAATATGAAGGTATGCATCCTTCAAGTCCACGGTAATTATATATTGACCCTCCAGGATCATTGTAAAAATTGTTCGGATGGTCTCCATCTTGAAGGATGGAACTCTGAGAATCTTGTTTAGACTCTTGAGGTCTAAAATAGGTCTGATCGTTCCCTCTTTTTTGGGAACCATGATAAGATTTGAGTAAAATTCCTGTCCTAATCTTGGAACGGGACGAATTACTCCCATATAGAGAGGTATTTTACAGAGCGTAAGAACGCCTCTCTTTTTCATCTGGTTTACAGACAACTGTGAAAGAAGAAATCTCCCTCTTGGGAGAACATTTTTGAACTCCAGTTGATATCCGTTGGTCACGATTTCCAGTGCCGAAGGGTCTTGAACATCTCTTACCCAAGCCTGGGTAAAAAAAGAAAGTCTGCCCCCTACTAGATCCGGACCCGGATCGGGGGCCGTCCCTTCATGCTGTCTTTGTAGCAGCAATGGTCTTCTTGGGTTGCTTACCCTTGTTCCAAGCCTGGTTGGGTCTCCAGACGGACTTGGCCTGAGTAAAATTCCCTTCCTGCTTTGTGGAGGAAGCAGAGGGTACTCCTTTAAAATTTTGAAAGGAACAAAAATTATTTTGTTTACCCCTCATCAGAACAGACTTATCCTGAGGAAGAGCGTGACCTTTAACTCCATTAATGTCAGAAATGATTTCCTTCAACTCAGGCCCGAATAGGGTCTTCCCCTTGAAAGGAATAGCTAAGAGCTTTGATTTAGATGACACATCAGCAGACCACGATTTTAACCATAACGCTCTACGCGCTAAAATGGCAAATCCTGCATTTTTCGCCGCCAACTTAGCAATTTGAAAGGCGACATCTGTAATAAAAGAATTAGCTAGCTTGAGATCCCTAATTATATCTAAAATGTCCTCTAAAGGGGCCTCAACCTTCAGAGATTCTTCTAGAGTATCAAACCAAAAAGCTGCTGCAGTAGTAACTGGAACAATGCAAGCTGTTGGTTGTAAAAGGAAACCCTGATGAATAAATAATTTATTTAGAAGACCCTCTAACTTCTTATCCATAGGGTCTTTGAAAGCACAACTGTCCTTAATAGGAATAGTTGTACGCTTAGCCAGGATAGATATAGCTCCCTCCACATTAGGGACCGTCTGCCAAGAGTCCCGAATGGTGTATGAAATGGGATACATTTTCTTGAAATTAGAAGGAGAGGAGAGAACGGTATACCCGGTCTGTCCCATTCCTTCTTTATAATTTCCGAAATTCTTTTAGGAACCAGAAAAACATCAGTGTAATTGGGTACCTCTAGATATTTGTCCATTTTACACAATTTCTCTGGTGGAATCACAATAGGGTCACAGTCATCCAGAGTCACTAAAACCTCCCGAAGTAACATCCGGAGGTGTTCAAGCTTAAATTTAAAGGACATGACGTCCAAATCTGTCTGAGGTAACATACTTCCTGGGTCTGAAAGTTCTCCCTCAGACAACAATTCCCTGAGCCCCAACTCAGAGCCCTGTGAGGGTACATCGGAAATAGCCAACAAAGCATCAGAGGACTCAGTATTCACATTAATTCCTGTCCTACTACGTTTACCGTGTAACACTGGTAACTTAGATAATACCTCTGTAAAGGGTAGTTGACATAACTGCAGCCATATCCTGCAGAGTAAAAGAATAAGACGCATTTGAGGAACTCGTCGCTTGTGTGGGCGTTAAAGGTTGTGACACTTAGGGAGAATTAGATGGCATATCCCGATTCTCTTCAGACTGAGAATCATCCTTAGGCACACTTTCTTTACCTAAAATATGCTTTTTACATTGTAAGGCCCTTTCAGTACAAGAGGTACACAAAGTAAGAGGGGGTTCCACAATGGCTTCTAAACACATAGAACAATTGGTTTCCTCAATGTCAGACATGTTGAACAGACTAGTAGTAGCCATAATAGTCGAAAATCACCTCATTTATTGATTCAAACAACTTTTAGAAAAATGTGTACTGTGCCTTTAAGAAATAAAAACGCAACAATTTTTTCTCAAACTGCACTAAAACGTTTAAAACGCTAAACAATTAAATTAATTGGCCCAAAAATTACTGCACCCTATAAGTAAAAAGTGAAATTACCCTCTAAGAGACATTTTAATTCAAAAAATATATCTCAACAGAAAAAATGACCCCATGCACCTCGTCACAGCTCTGCTGTGGCGTCTACCTGCCCCCAGGGTACTGAAAAAAGACTCGACAACGATCCGGCGATCAGAACACAACTTTAGGCCCCACCAGAGCTAATGCCTGCTGCCTTCTTAGTCAGAGTAAACTGCGCGTCTGAGCGTGCAGGGAAAAATGTCAGCCAGTTCTGATATAACAAGTCTCCTCAGAAATAAAAGACTGAACATACCTTAATGCTGCTTATAGCATGACACCGTTCTCCACACTGAAGATTTCTCTTGCACTACCTTCAGAAACTCTGTGGGAACCAAAATGGATCTTAGTTACATCTGCTAAGATCATCAACCTCAGGGCAGAAATCTTCTTCATTCCATATCTCCCTGAGGAAAATAGTACTCACCGGGACCATTTAAAATAAACTTCTTGATTGAAGAATCTAAAACTAACACCTACTTTACCTCTTCCTATTACTAACACAGGCAAAGAGAATGACTGGGGGTGGAGGGAAGGGAGGAGATATATATACAGCTCTGCTGTGGTGCTCTTTGCCACTTCCTGTTAGCAGGAAGTTAATATCCCACAAGTAAGGATGAAATCCGTGGACTCGTATCTTGTAGAAGAAAAAAAAAAAAAAAAATTCAAAACGCTAGGCAAATAAAAAAAAAATAAAAAAAAAATACACCTCTACACCTCAGAAGCCAAGGTGCCCTACCGTAACCTTCAGAGTGTCCTACCGTAACTTTCAGAGTCTGAACAAACTAAGGACTCTCCAGTCGTCATCTCAATGCCGCAATGAAGAGAACTCAGACACCGCTCCACTCTCAGAAGCGGGAGGACACGTGAGCAGCATCAAAAGAAACTGCACAATAAGAAAGAAAAAAAAACGCATGCGTTTCATACTCTGAAGTAAAAAAAAAAAAAAACGGAGTAACCATTTAAAACATTCCCCATATGAAAATTTATTAAATTAAAATCATATAGCCAAAAGGTTAGAGGCCCTCCCAAACCTATAAGGAAGGTTGTTAACCCTTTAGTCTCTTCACATACAAATAGTGCCTGCAAACTGCCACAAAAGAGTACTTACTAAAAAAAAGATAATGTCCTATAAAATTAATGCAGAGTTAAACTAGATAGTGCAAGTCTCCAGTACCTAGAAGACAAAAGCACTTGCCTGCAAATCTAGCTGTCGGGCAGGAAGACCACTCACAAGGCGTGAAAGGACACATACTCCTTACAGAGACCTGTAGAAAAAGAATGTACAGAGTAACCAACTCTGGCTTTCTATACCAAGGGCAGCAAATGTTAGAAAACAAAGCAAGGACCGCATCGTCACTTTCTAACAGCTTAAAAGTCACCACTACTCTTACTCAAGAGATTGACGTGGTTAAAGCCTACTGCACCTGGTGTTCCCAGGCAGTCTCTTCAGACACCAACTTCACATCCTCCATTGACAGATGCAAAGACAATGACTGGGGGTTATGGGTAAGGGAAGTGACAAGAGCTTTGCTGGGGTGCTCTTTGCCTCTTCATGCTGGCCAGGAGTGAATATCCCACTAGTAATTGTAATAACGTAGTGGACTCTCCATGTCTTAGACAAGAAACTGGTTTTGCCAATTGAAACCACCACCCATAATAAAAATGTCAGTACCCAAGTAATGAAGATAAGGTCTTTTCCCACAGGCTCAGTGCATTTGAACGGCACGGACAATTTCTTAAATCAGTGGGTTGTGGTTTCAAAGAGCAAATCTGGCTATTTCAAATATAAAAATAAACATTAGGCTGGGACACCCACTGAAAGGGGCTGTGAAAACAAGATCAGATACTCCCCCACCCATGCATATGAAAAGACAGATAAAAAGGTGCAGCAGTAGTCTAAATGCAAGTATACATCTGACACTGTGGGGCTTGGTCTGAAAATCTGCACGTTAAAAAATAAGCAAAAACTAAATATTATTACAAAAACACTCCCAGAGGGCTATATAAATGTATCATCTACAAAACATTTATGTAAAGAATAATCTAGTGTACAATGTCCCTTTAATTTCTCTTACATGAGGTCATTTTACGTGGGGTATAAACAGGCCTTGTCACTTGCACTCACATATGTACAGAGCGGCCACAGACAAGAAACTACTGTATTGGAAGGCACTTCAGTCATCTTTTTAGATTCAGAAACACTGAATTCGTTCAATGCCCGAAGAGGACAACACCACCCTCTTTAGAAGCCAAGAGTTTGCATCGGTGCATCTGGAATGCACATTGCACTGAGTACACAAGCTTTTAAAAAAAGGCACTGCTATGTAAGATGACCTTGAAAACTAGAATTTCAGGAATGCTGCAGGACTACAAGGTATAAGGCTGTAATTAGATTTTATCAGTGTTCACACAACAACATGCAAATCAAAATAAAAAATAGCCTTAGATAAAGTTCTGTTTAAAAGATTGTTTTATTTCTTTTTTAAACCAACAAGCAGTCAAGACTATTGATTTATTATTTAATTAAAGTGGCTGCCAAATTTTATAGAAACTAAACCGATTAATAGAAGAGACTTAGGGCCTTGCGACAGATCATTTGAATGTAAATTGCTGCTATATTCTAAAGCGCTGGTTACAAGAGAATGTGGGTATGTGACATGCAGCCATATGATGCAAACAGGTGAAGAACCCTGCACTGAGGAGCTTACAATCTAGTAACAGTAGCAGGCAGAAAAATGCTGAGATTGCTTATATTAAAAGCTTAGAAAACACATGCAATACACACAAAAAGTAAAAGGAAGAAGAGGCTTTCTTGAACAAAAACAAATCATAAATCATATGACCATCTAAAGCAGGGGATGTCCAAATGGTGGTTCGAGGGCCACATGCAATAATGTGTGGCAACTAAAAACCTGTGCTTCGGAGTGGCCACAACTGAAGTAAGGCTTTCACAGCACAGAGGGTCCTCTGCACACATACTGTGCTACCAGACTTCTGTAGGATTTTTTTTTTTTTTTATGTGGCAGTTAAAGTAAATTTTACAATCTGCAAATAACGCTATGGATTCTACTACAATAAAACTATATAGTCACTAACTTTTTTTTTTTTTTAACTTCGTACTGAATTTAAAAATATTTATATTTTTATTTTCTCTACCTTTTGCTAGCTTTCTCCACCCCCTGCTAGCTTCCGGCTTTAGTAGTTTTACATGTAAGAGCAGTCCCACCCGCTCTATACGTATTGATCCGTGATCTCGCTCTCGTGAATACAATTTTTTAAATGCACATGTGGCTATCATGAACGCAGATGAACTTCTATGATAGCCGCATGCGCATTTCGAAATGGAGGTGTCGATCTAATGCCCATGGGGCACCATTCAATTTGTTATATAGGTATTCGTCACCGCACAACAAAAACATTTTTTTCATGCAGGCGGAGGAATGGCAAACAACTTTTGCCGCTATAAATGAAAAAAAGTAGGCTTAAAACAAGAATTATAAAGAAATCATGATGAAAGTTTAGTTATTTTTAAATGTATTTTATAAACAAACATAGCAATATACTAGAGTTTACTTTCACTTTAAGGCTACTAAAATATTGATTTGCGCCTGTGTTTTAGGGAGTCATCACCAATTAAGAAAACATACATTTTTATTGTTGCATTGCCAGCTCTTTTTGTCTTCTAAATTACTTCTTAAAAAAAAAAAAACAAAAAAAAAAACACACACACAAACTACTACTATTAAAAAGGGACAGTCAACATCCAAAATACACTTACTTTATTGTAATAGTTGCCACCCGATTAGTCTATACATCGTTATTCACAGGAGTAGTCCACACGGAATATCTACTTTTTTTTAAAAAAAAAAAAAACAATTTATGCTTACCTGATAAATTTATTTCTCTTGTGGTGTATCCAGTCCACGGATCATCCATTACTTGTGGGATATTCTCATTCCCAACAGGAAGTTGCAAGAGGACACCCACAGCAGAGCTGTTATATAGCTCCTCCCCTAACTGCGTGTTTTCGGTCGAATGACTGTATATGGCAGAGAAAGGAGAAACCATAGGGTGCAGTGATGACTGTAGTTTAAATGAAAAAATTACCTGCCTTAAAATGACAGGGCGGGCTGTGGACTGGATACTCTACAAGAGAAATAAATTTATCAGGTAAGCATAAATTATGTTTTCTCTTGTAAGGTGTATCCAGTCCACGGATCATCCATTACTTGTGGGATACCAATACCAAAGCTAAAGTACACGGATGAAGGGAGGGACAAGGTAGGTACTTAAACGGAAGGTACCACTGCCTGTAGTACCTTTCTCCCAAAAATAGCCTCCGAAGAAGCAAAAGTATCAAATTTGTAGAAATTTGAAAAAGTATGAAGCGAAGACCAAGTCGCCGCCTTGCAAATCTGTTCAACAGAAGCCTCATTTTTAAAGGCCCATGTGGAAGCCACAGCTCTAGTAGAATGAGCTGTAATCCTTTCAGGAGGCTGCTGGCCAGCAGTCTCATAGGCTAAGCGGATTATGCTTCTTAGCCAAAAAGAAAGAGGTTGCCGAAGCCTTTTCACCTCTCCTCTGTCCAGAGTAGAAAACAAAGCAGATGTTTGACGAAAATCTTTAGTAGCTTGTAAGTAAAACTTTAAAGCACGAACCACGTCCAGATTGTGTAATAGACGTTCCTTCTTTGAAGAAGGATTAGGACACAAAGATGGAACAACAATCTCTTGATTGATATTCTTATTAGATACCACCTTTGGTAAAAACCCAGGCTTGGTACGCAGGACTACCTTATCCGCATGAAAGATCAGATAAGGAGAATCACATTGTAAAGCAGATAACTCGGAAACTCTACGAGCCGAGGAAATAGCTAGCAAAAACAGAACTTTCCAAGATAAAAGTTTGATATCTATGGAATGAAGAGGTTCAAACGGAACTCCTTGGAGAACTTTAAGAACCAGATTTAAGCTCCATGGCGGAGCAACAGGTTTAAACACAGGCTTGATTCTAACTAAAACCTGACAAAATGCCTGAACGTCTGGAACATCTGCCAGACGCTTGTGCAAAAGAATAGACAGGGCAGAAATCTGTCCCTTTAAGGAACTAGCTGACAATCCTTTTTCCAAACCTTCTTGGAGAAAGGATAATATCCTGGGAATCCTGACCTTACTCCATGAGTAACCTTTGGATTCACACCAATAAAGATATTTACAACATATCTTATGGTAAATTTTCCTGGTGACATGCTTTCGTACCTGTATTAAGGTATCAATGACCGACTCGGAGAAGCCACGCTTTGATAAAATCAAGCGTTCAATCTCCAGGCAGTCAGTCTCAGACAAGTTAGATTTGGACGATTGAGAGGACCTTGTAGCAAAAGGTCTTGTCTTAACGGCAGAGTCCAAGATGGAAAGGATGACATGTCCACTAGATCTGAATACCAGGTCCTGCGTGGCCACGCAGGCGCTATCAAGATCATCGATACTCTGTCCTGCTTGATCTTGGCAATCAGGCGAGGGAGCAGAGGAAACGGTGGAAACACATAAGCCAGGTTGAAAGACCAGGGCGCTGCTAGAGCATCTATCAGCGTCGCCTTGGGATCCCTGGACCTGGATCCGTAACAAGGAAGCTTGGCGTTCTGGCGAGACGCCATGAGATCCAGCTCTGGTTTGCCCCAACGATGAACCAATTGTGCAAACACCTCCGGATGGAGTTCCCACTCCCCCGGATGAAAAGTCTGACGACTTAGAAAATCCGCCTCCCAGTTCTCTACACCTGGGATATGGATAGCTGACAGGTGGCAGGAGTGAATCTCTGCCCAGCTTATTATCTTTGAGACTTCTAACATCGCTAGGGAACTCCTTGTTCCCCCTTGATGGTTGATGTAAGCCACAGTCGACTGAAATCTGATGAACCTCAGAGTTGCTAACTGAGGCCAAGCCTGAAGAGCATTGAATATCGCTCTCAGTTCCAGAATATTTATTGGAAGGAGTGTCTCCTCCTGAGTCCACGATCCCTGAGCCTTCAGGGAGTTCCAGACTGCACCCCAACCTAGAAGGCTGGCATCTGTCGTTACAATTGTCCAATCTGGCCTGCGAAAAGGTCATACCTTTGGACAGATGGACCCGAGATAGCCACCAGAGAAGAGAATCCCTGGTCTCTTGAGCCAGATTTAGTAGAGGGGACAAATCTGTGTAATCCTCATTCCACTGACTGAGCATGCATAGTTGCAGCGGTCTGATATGTAGGCGTGCAAACGGCACTATGTCCATTGCCGCTACCATTAAGCCGATTACTTCCATGCACTGAGCCACCGAAGGGCGAGGAATGGAATAAAGAATCCGGCAGTTATTTAGAAGTTTTGATAACCTGGACTCAGTCAGGTAAATTTTCATTTCTACAGAATCTATCAGAGTCCCTAGGAAGGAAACTCTTGTGAGGGGGACTAGAGAACTCATTTCCTCGTTCACCTTCCACCCATGCGACCTCAGAAATGCCAACACTATGTCCGTATGAGACTTGGCAATTTGGAAGCTTGACGCCTGAATCAGGATGTCGTCTAAATAAGGGGCCACTGCTATGCCCCGCGGCCTTAGGACCACCAGAAGTGACCCCAGAACCTTCGTAAAAATTCTTGGGGCTGTAGCTAACCCGAAGGGAAGAGCTACAAACTGGTAATGCCTGTCTAGAAAGGCAAACCTGAGAAACCGATGATGATCTTTGTGTATCGGAATGTGAAGATAAGCATCCTTTAAATCCACAGTAGTCATGTACTGACCCTCCTGGATCATAGGTAGGATGGTACGAATAGTCTCCATCTTGAATGATGGAACTCTGAGAAATTTGTTTAAGATCTTTAGATCCAAAATTGGTCTGAAGGTTCCCTCTTTTTTGGGAACCACAAACAGATTTGATGAAAATCGCTGTCCCTGTTCCTCCTTTGGAACTGGATGGATCACTCCCATAACTAGGAGGTCTTGTACGCAGTGTAAGAATGCCTCTCTCTTTATCTGGTTTGCAGATAATTGTGAAAGGTGAAATCTTCATTTTGGGGGGGGGGGGGGGGGAGCTTTGAAGTCCAGAAGATATCCCTGGGATATAATTTCCAACGCCCAGGGATCCTGGACATCTCTTGCCCACGCCTGGGCGAAGAGCGAAAGTCTGCCCCCTACTAGATCCGTTACCGGATAGGGGGCTGTTCCTTCATGCTGTCTTAGAGGCAGCAGCAGGCTTTTTGGCCTGCTTACCTTTGTTCCAGGTCTGGTCTCCAGACCGTCTTGGACTGAGCAAAAGTTCCCTCTTGTTTTGCATTAGAGGAAGTTGATGCCGCACTTGCCTTGAAGTTTCGAAAGGCACGAAAATTAGACTGTTTGGCCCTTGATTTGGACCTATCCTGAGGAAGGGCATGACCTTTTCCTCCAGTGATATCAGCAATAATCTCCTTCAAACCAGGCCCGAATAGGGTCTGCCCCTTGAAGGGAATGTTAAGCAGCTTAGACTTTGAGGTAACGTCAGCTGACCATGATTTAAGCCATAGCGCTCTGCACGCCTGGATAGCAAAACCAGAATTCTTAGCCGTTAGTTTAGTCAAATGAACAATGGCATCAGAAACAAAAGAATTGGCTAGCTTAAGTGCTCTAAGCTTGTCAAGTATGTCATCCAATGGAGTTGCTACCTGTAAAGCCTCTTCCAGAGACTCAAACTAGAATGCCGCAGCAGCAGTGACAGGAGCAATGCATGCAAGGGGCTGTAGGATAAAACGTTGAATAAACATTTTCTTAAGGTAACACTCTAACTTTATCCATTGGATCTAAAAAAGCACAACTGTCCTCGACAGGGATAGTAGTACGCTTTGCTAGAGTAGAAACTGCTCCCTCCACCTTAGGGACTGTCTACCATAAGTCCCGTGTGGTGGCATCTATTGGAAACATTTCCCTAAAAATAGGAGGGGGAGAGAACGGCACACCTGGTCTATCCCATTCCTTAGTAATAATTTCTGTAAACCTTTTAGGTATTGGAAAAACATCAGTACACACCGGCACTGCATAGTATTTATCCAGTCTACACAATTTCTCTGGCACTGCAATTGTATCAGTCATTCAGAGCAGCTAAAACCTCCCTGAGTAACATGCGGAGGTGTTCAAGCTTAAATTTAAATGTAGAAATATCAGAATCAGGTTGCATCATCTTCCCTGAGTCAGATTCATCACCCACAGACTGAAGCTCTCCTTCCTCAGCTTCTGCATATTGCGAGGCAGTATCAGACATGGTTCTTAAAGCATCAGTATGCTCTGTATTTAGTCTAACTACAGAGCTATCTCGCTTTCCTCTAAACTCAGGTAGTCTGGCTAATACCGCTGACAGTGTATTATCCATGACTGCCGCCATGTCTTGTAAAGTAAACGCTATGGGCGCCCTGGATGTACTTGGCGCCATTTGAGCGGGAGTCCCTTGAGCGGGAGTCAAAGGAGCTGACACGTGGGGAGAGTTAGTCGGCATAACTTCCCCCTCGTCAGATTCCTCTGGTGATACATTTTTTAAAGACAGAATATGATCTTTATTGTTTAAAGTGAAATCAGTACATTTGGTACACATTCTAAGAGGGGGTTCCACCATGGCTTTAAAACATAATGAACAAGGAGTTTCCTCTATGTCAGACATGTTTGTACAGACTAGCAATGAGACCAGCAAGCTTGGAAAACACTTTAATTCAAGTTAACAAGCAAATATAAAAAAAACGGTATTGTGCCTTTAAGAGAAACAAATTTTGTCAGAATTTGAAAAACAGTGAAAAAAGGCAGTAAATCAAACGGAATTTTTACAGTGTGTATAATAAGCTAGCAGAGTATTGCACCCACTTGCAAATGGATGATTAACCCCTTAACTCAAAAAACGGATTTTAAAAGTCACAACAAACTGCCACAGCTAACAGTGGAAAGCCTCAGAAAACTGTTTCTAAGCAAATTTAAGCCAGCCATGTGGAAAAAACTAGGCCCCAATAAAGTTTTATCACCAAAACATATATAAAAACGCCATACCAGCAAACGTTTTATATTGTAAATTTATAAGAGTATTACCTCTGAAAGTAAGCATGATACCAGTCGCTATTAAATCACCGTATCCAGGCTTACCTTACATAAATCCGGTATCAGCAGCATTTTCTAGCATTTACATCTCTAGAAAAAATTTTAACTGCACATACCTCATAGCAGAGTAAACTGCACGCCATTCTCCTGCTGAAGTTACCTCTCTCCTCAGTCATATGTGAGAACAGCAATGGATCTTAGTTACAATCTGCTAAGATCATAGAAAACGCAGGCAGATTCTTCTATTTACTGCCTGGGATAAAATAGTACAACTCCGGTACCATTTAAAAAACATAATTTATGCTTACCTGATAAATTTATTTCTCTTGTAGTGTAGTCAGTCCACGGGTCATCCATTACTTATGGGATTATATCTCTTCCCCAACAGGAAGTTGCAAGAGGATCACCCAAGCAGAGCTGCTATATAGCTCCTCCCCTCACATGTCATATCCAGTCATTCGACCGAAACAAGACGAGAAAGGAGAAACCATAGGGTGCAGTGGTGACTGGAGTTTAATTAAAATTTAGATCTGCCTTAAAAGACAGGGCGGGCCGTGGACTGACTACACTACAAGAGAAATAAATTTATCAGGTAAGCATAAATTATGTTTTCTCTTGTTAAGTGTAGTCAGTCCACGGGTCATCCATTACTTATGGGATACCAATACCAAAGCTAAAGTACACGGATAAAGGGAGGGACAAGGCAGGAACTTTAAACGGAAGGAACCACTGCCTGAAGCACCTTTCTCCCAAAAATAGCCTCCGAAGAAGCAAAAGTGTCAAATTTGTAAAATTTTGAAAAAGTGTGAAGTGAAGACCAAGTTGCAACCTTGCAAATCTGTTCAACAGAGGCCTCATTTTTAAAGGCCCAGGTGGAAGCCACAGCTCTAGTAGAATGAGCTGTAATTCTTTCAGAAGGCTGCTGTCCAGCAGTCTCATAGGCTAAACGTATTATGCTACGAAGCCAAAAAGAGAGAAAGGTAGCCGAAGCCTTTTGACCTCTCCTCTGTCCAGAGTAAACGACAAACAGGGAAGAAGTTTGACGAAAATCTTTAGTTGACTGCAAATAGAACTTCAGGGCACGGACTACGTCCAGATTATGCAAAAGTCGTTCCTTCTTTGAAGAAGAGTTAGGACACAATGATGGAACAACAATCTCTTGATATTCCTGTTAGAAACTACCTTAGGTAAAAACCCAGGTTTAGTACGCAGAACTACCTTGTCTGAATGAAAAATCAGATAAGGAGAATCACAATGTAAGGCAGATAACTCAGACTCTTCGAGCCGAGGAAATAGCCATTAAAAACAGAACTTTCCAAGATAACAGCTTGATATCAATGGAATGAAGGGGTTCAAATGGAACGCCTTGCAAAACGTTAAGAACTAAGTTTAAGCTCCACGGCGGAGCAACAGTCTTAAACACAGGCTTAATCCTAGCCAAAGCCTGACAAAAAGCCTGAACGTCTGGAACTTCTGCCAGACGTTTGTGTAGAAGAATAGACAGAGCAGAAATCTGTCCCTTTAACGAACTAGCAGATAAGCCCTTTTCTAAACCCTCTGGTAGAAAAGACAATATCCTAGGAATCCTAACCTTACTCCATGAGTAACTCTTGGATTCGCACCAATATAAATATTTACGCCATATCTTATGGTAAATTCTTCTGGTAACAGGTTTCCTAGCCTGTATTAAGGTATCAATAACCGACTCCGAAAAGCCACGCTTTGATAGAATCAAGCGTTCAATCTCCATGCAGTCAGCCTCAGAGAAATTAGGTTTGGATGGTTGAAAGGACCCTGAATTAGAAGGTCCTGCCTCAGAGGCAGAGACCATGGTGGACAGGACGACATGTCCACTAGGTCTGCATACCAGGTCCTGCGTGGCCACGCAGGCGCTATCAGAATCACCGATGCTCTCTCCTGTTTGATCTTGGCAATCAGTCGAGGAAGCATCGGAAATGGTGGAAACACATAAGCAATGTTGAAGACCCAAGGGGCTGTCAGAGCATCTATCAGCACCGCTCCCGGGTCCCTGGACCTGGATCCGTAACAAGGAAGCTTGGCGTTCTGGCGAGACGCCATGAGATCCAGATGGTTTGCCCCAACGATGAATCAGTTGAGCGAAGACCTCCGGATGAAGTTCCCACTCGCCCGGATGAAAAGTCTGGTGACTTAGAAAATCCGCCTCCCAGTTCTCCACACCTGGGATGTAGATCGCTGACAGGTGGCAAGAGTGAGACTCTGCCCAGCAAATTATCTTTGAGACTTCCAACATCGCTAGGGAACTTCTGGTTCCCCCTTGATGGTTGATGTAAGCCACAGTCGTGATGTTGTCCGACTGAAATCTGATGAACCTCAGAGTTGCTAACTGAGGCCAAGCTAGAAGAGCATTGAATATTGCTCTTAACTCCAGAATATTTATTGGGAGGAGTTTCTCCTCCTTAGTCCATGATCCCTGAGCCTTCAGGGAATTCCAGACTGCGCCCCAACCTAGAAGGCTGGCGTCTGTTACAATCGTCCAATCTGGCCTGCAAAAGGTCATCCCCTTGGACAGATGGGGCCGAGAAAGCCACCATAGAAGAGATTCTCTGGTCTCTTGATCCAGATTTAGCCAAGGGGACAAATCTGAGTAATCCCCATTCCACTGACTTAGCATGCACAATTGCAGCGGTCTGAGATGCAGGCGCGCAAATGGTACTATGTCCATTGCCGCTACCATTAAGCCGATTACTTCCATGCACTGAGCTACTGACGGGTGTGGAATGGAATGAAGGGCACGGCAAGCATTTAGAAGTTTTGATAACCTGGCCTCCGTCAGGTAAATTCTCATCTCTACAGAATCTATAAGAGTCCCTAGGAAGGGAACCCTTGTAAGTGGTAATAGAGAACTCTTTTCCACGTTCACCTTCCACCCATGCGACCTCAGAAATGCCAGAACTATCTCTGTATGGAGACTTGGCAGTTTGGAAACTTGACGCTTGTATCAGAATGTCGTCTAGGTACGGAGCCACCGCTATGCATCGCGGTCTTGGTACTGCCAGAAGTGAGCCCAGAACCTTTGTAAAGATTCTTGGAGCCGTAGCTAACCAGAAGGGAAGAGCTACAAACTGGTAATGCATGTCTAGGAAGGCAAATCTTAGGTACCGATAATGATCCTTGTGAATCGGTATGTGAAGGTAGGCATCCTTTAAGTCCACTGTGGTCATGTACTGACCCTCTTGGATCATGGGTAGGATGGTTCGAATAGTTTCCATTTTGAATGATGGAACTCTTAGAAATTTGTTTAGGATTTTTAAGTCCAAGATTGGTCTGAAGGTTCCCTCTTTCTTGGGAACCACAAATAGATTTGAATAGAATCCTTGCCCGTGTTCCGTCCGCGGAACTGGGTGGATCACCCCCATTAGTAAGAGGTCTTGTACACAGCGTAGAAACGCCTCTTTCTTTATTTGGTTTGCTGATAACCTTGAAAGATGAAATCTCTCTTGTGGAGGAGAAGCTTTGAAGTCCAGAAGATATCCCTGAGATATGATCTCCAACGCCCAGGGATCCTGGACATCTCTTGCCCAAGCCTGGGCGAAGAGAGAAAGTCTGCCCCCCACTAGATCCATTTCCGGATAGGGGGCCCTCTCTTCATGCTGTCTTAGGGGCAAGCAGCAGGTTTTCTGGCCTGCTTGCCCTTGTTCCAGGACTGGTTAGCTTTCCAGCCCTGTTTGTAACGAGCAACAGCTCCTTCCTGTTTGGAGCGGAGGAAGTTGATGCTGCTCCTGCCTTGAGGTTACGAAAGGCACAAAAATTAGACTGTTTGGCCTTTGATTTGGCCCTGTCCTGAGGCAGAGCATGGCCCTTACCTCCCGTAATGTCAGCGATAATTTCTTTCAAGCCGGGCCCGAATAAGGTCTGCCCTTTGAAAGGAATATTAAGCAATTTAGATTTAGAAGTCACGTCAGCTGACCAGGATTTAAGCCATAGCGCTCTGCGCGCTTGGATGGCGAATCCGGAGTTCTTAGCCGTAAGTTTGGTTAAATGTACGACGGCATCAGAAACAAATGCGTTAGCTAGCTTAAGTGCTTTAAGCTTGTCCATAATTTCATCCAATGGAGCTGTACGAATGGCCTCTTCCAGAGACTCAAACCAGAATGCCGCCGCAGCAGTGACAGGCGCAATGCATGCAAGGGGCTGTAAGATTAAACCTTGTTGAACAAACATTTTCTTAAAGGGACACTGTAACCAATTTTTTTCTTTTGTGATTCAGATAGAGCATGACATTTTAAGCAACTTTCTAATTTACTCCTATTATCAAATGTTCTTTATTCTCTTGGTATCTTTATTTGAAATGCAAAAATGTAAGTTTAGATGCCGGCCCATTTTTGGTGAACAACCTAGGTTGTCCTTGCTGATTGGTGGATAAATTCATCCACCAATCAAAAACTGCTGTCCAGAGTTCTGAATCAAGAAAAAAGCTTAGATGCCTTTTTTTTCATATAAAGATAGCAAGAGAAAGAAGAAGCATTGATAATAGGAGTAAATTAGAAAGTTGCTTATAATTGCATGCTCTATCTGAATCACGAAAGAAAATTTTTGGGTACAGTGTCCCTTTAAGGTAACCTAATTTTTTATCCATTGGATCTCAAAAGGCACAACTATCCTCCACCGGGATAGTGGTACGCTTAGCCAAAGTAGAAACTGCTCCCTCCACCTTAGGGACCGTCTGCCATAAGTCCCGTGTGGTGGCGTCTATTGGAAACATTTTCCTAAATATAGGAAGGGGGGAAAAGGGCACATCGGGTCTATCCCACTCCTTGCTAATAATTTCTGTAAGCCTCTTAAGTATAGGAAAAACGTCAGTACACACCGGTACCGCATAGTATCTATCCAGCCTACATAATTTCTCTGGAATTGCAACCGTGTTACAATCATTCAGAGCCGCTAATACCTCCCCTAGCAATACGCGGAGGTTCTCAAGCTTAAATTTAAAATTAGAAATTTCTGAATCCAGTCTCCCTGGATCAGATCCGTCACCCACAGAATGAAGCTCTCCGTCCTCATGTTCTGCAAATTGTGACGCAGTATCGGACATGGCTCTCCCATCATCTGCGCGCTCTGTCCTTAACCCAGAGCAATCGCGCTTGCCTCTTAATTCTGGCAATTTAGATAATACTTCTGTCATAACAGTAGCCGTGTCTTGCAAAGTGATTTGTATGGGCCTCTCTTATGTACTTGGTGCCACAATATCACGCACCTCCTGAGCGGGAGGCGAAGGTACTGACACGTGAGGAGAGTTAGTCGGCATAACTTCCCCCTCGTTGTCTGGTGATAATTTCTTTACAAGAAAAGATTTACTTATTTAAAGTGACATCAATGCATTTAGTACACAAATTTCTATGGGGCTCCACATTGGCCTTCAAACATAGTGAACAAAGATTCATCTGTGTCAGACATGTTTAAACAGACTAGCAATGAGACTAGCAAGCTTGGAAAATACTTTCAAATAAATTTACAAGCAATATAAAAAACGCTTCTGCGCCTTTAAGAAGCACAAAAAGCTGTCACAGTTAAAATAACAATGAACCAAATTAGTTATAGCAACCAAATTTTCACAGTAAATGTATTAAGTTAGCAAAGGATTGCACCCACCAGCAACAGGATGATTAACCCCTTAATACCCAAAAACGGATAACAATTTAATAATTAACGTTTTTATCACAGTCAAGCACACTGTCACAGGTCTGCTGTGACTGATTACCTCCCTCAAAATGAATTTTGAAGACCACTGAGCTCTCTAGAGACGTCCTGGATCATGGAGGATGAAGTAGGATGATTGTGACTGAATTTTTAATGCGCTAAAATAGGCCCCTCCCACTCATATTACAGCAGTGGGGAAGCTCAGTTAACTGTTTCTATGCAGAAAACAAAGATAGCCATGTGGTAAAAATCATGCCCCAATAAGTTTTATCACCAAGTACCTCACAAAAAACGATTAACATGCTAGTAAACGTTTTGAACATACATTTTAAAAACTATGAAGTTTTATTAATAAGCCTGCTACCAGTCGCTTTTACTGCAGTTAAGGCTCATACATTACTTCAGTATTAACAGTATTTTCTGAGTCAAATTCCATTCCCTAGAAAATACTTCAGTGTACACACACCCATCAGCCTAATACCAGTCGCTACCACTGCATTTAAGGCTGAACTTACATTACATTGGTATTAGCAGTATTTTCTCAGTCAATTCAATTCCTTAGAAAAATAATTTACTGCACATACCTCGTTTGCAGGGGGGCCCTGCATGCTATTCCCCTTTTCTGAAGTTACCTCACTCCCCAGAATGTGTGAGAACAGCCAGTGGATCTTAGTTACATCTGCTAAGATCATAGAAAACGCAGGCAGATTCTTCTTCTAATGCTGCCTGAGAACAAACAGCACACTCCGGTGCCATTTAA
>NC_069505.1:177513727-177526227 GCF_027579735.1 Bombina bombina
AAACCCACGTTTTGATAAAATCAAGCGTTCAATTTCCAAGCAGTCAGCTTCAGAGAAGTTAGATTTTGATGTTTGAATGGACCCTGGATCAGAAGGTCCTGTTTCAGAGGTAGAGACCAAGGCGGACAGGATGACATGTCCACTAGATCTGCATACCAAGTCCTGCGTGGCCATGCAGGTGCTATTAGAATCACTGATGCTCTCTCCTGTTTGATTCTGGCAATCAATCGAGGAAGCATCGGGAAGGGTGGAAACACATAAGCCATCCCGAAGGTCCAAGGTGCTGTCAAAGCATCTATCAGAACCGCTCCCGGATCCCTGGATCTGGACCCGTAGCGAGGAAGTTTGGCGTTCCGACGAGACGCCATGAGATCTATCTCTGGTTTGCCCCAACGTCGAAGTATCTGGGCAAAGACCTCCGGATGAAGTTCCCACTCCCCCGGATGAAAAGTCTGACGACTTAAGAAATCCGCCTCCCAGTTCTCCACTCCCGGGATGTGGATTGCAGACAGGTGGCAAGAGTGAGACTCTGCCCAGCGAATTATCTTTGATACTTCCATCATTGCTAGGGAGCTTCTTGTCCCTCCCTGATGGTTGATATAAGCTACAGTCGTGATGTTGTCCGACTGAAACCTGATGAACCCCTGAGTTGTTAACTGGGGCCACGCCAGAAGGGCATTGAGAACTGCTCTCAATTCCAGAATGTTTATTGGAAGGAGACTCTCCTCCTGATTCCATAGTCCCTGAGCCTTCAGAGAATTCCAGACAGCGCCCCAACCTAGTAGGCTGGCGTCTGTTGTTACAATTGTCCAGTCTGGCCTGCTGAATGGCATCCCCCTGGACAGGTGTGGCCGATAAAGCCACCATAGAAGAGAATTTCTGGTCTCTTGATTCAGATTCAGAGTGGGGGACAAATCTGAGTAATCCCCATTCCACTGACTTAGCATGCACAATTGCAGCGGTCTGAGATGTAGGCGTGCAAAAGGTACTACGTCCATTGCCGCTACCATTAAGCTGATCACCTCCATGCATTGAGCTACCGACGGGTGTTGAATGGAATGAAGGACACGGCATGCATTTTGAAGCTTTGTTAACCTGTCTTCTGTCAGGTAAATCTTCATTTCTACAGAATCTATCAGAGTCCCCAAGAAGGGAACTCTTGTGAGTGGAAAGAGAGAACTCTTCTTTTCGTTCACCTTCCATCCATGCGACCTTAGAAATGCCAGTACTAACTCTGTATGAGACTTGGCAGTTTGAAAGCTTGAAGCTTGTATCAGAATGTCGTCTAGGTACGGAGCTACCGAAATTCCTCGCGGTCTTAGTACCGCCAGAAGAGTACCCAGAACCTTTGTGAAGATTCTTGGAGCCGTAGCCAGTCCGAATGGAAGAGCTACAAACTGGTAATGCCTGTCTAGAAAGGCAAACCTTAGATACCGGTAATGATTTCTGTGAATCGGTATGTGAAGGTAAGCATCCTTTAAATCCACTGTGGTCATGTACTGACCCTCTTGGATCATGGGCAGAATTGTTCGAATCGTTTCCATCTTGAACGATGGAACTCTTAGGAATTTGTTTAGGATCTTTAAATCCAAGATTGGCCTGAAAGTTCCCTCTTTTTTGGGAACTACAAACAGATTTGAGTAAAACCCTTGTCCTTGTTCCGACCGCGGAACTGGATGGATCACTCCCATTAATAAAAGATCTTGTACGCAGCGTAGGAACGCTTCTTTCTTTATTTGGTTTGTTGATAACCTTGACAGATGAAATCTCCCTCTTGGGGGAGAGGATTTGAAGTCCAGAAGGTATCCCTGAGATATGATCTCTAACGCCCAGGGATCCTGAACATCTCTTGCCCAAGCCTGGGCGAAGAGAGAAAGTCTGCCCCCTACTAGATCCGGTCCCGGATCGGGGGCCCTCGATTCATGCTGTCTTAGGGGCAGCAGCAGGTTTCCTGGCCTGCTTGCCCTTGTTCCAGGACTGGTTAGGTTTCCAGCCTTGTCTGTAGCGAGCAACAGCTCCTTCCTGTTTTGGTGCAGAGGAGGTTGATGCTGTTCCTGCTTTGAAATTACGAAAGGAACGAAAATTAGACTGTCTAGCCCTAGGTTTGGCTTTGTCCTGAGGCAGGGCATGGCCTTTACCTCCTGTAATGTCAGCGATAATCTCCTTCAACCCGGGCCCGAACAAGGTTTGCCCTTTGAAAGGTATATTAAGCAATTTAGATTTAGAAGTAACATCAGCTGACCAGGATTTTAGCCACAGTGCTCTGCGTGCCTGAATGGCAAATCCGGAATTCTTAGCCGTAAGTTTAGTTAAATGTACTACGGCATCTGAAATAAATGAGTTAGCTAACTTAAGGGCTTTAAGTTTGTCTGTAATCTCATCTAGTGTAGATGATTGAAGTGTCTCTTCCAGAGACTCAAACCAAAATGCTGCTGCAGCCGTGACAGGCGCAATACATGCAAGAGGTTGCAATATAAAACCTTGTTGAACAAACATTTTCTTAAGGTAACCCTCTAACTTTTTATCCATTGGATCTGAAAAAGCACAGCTATCCTCCACCGGGATAGTGGTACGCTTAGCTAAAGTAGAAACTGCTCCCTCCACCTTAGGGACCGTTTGCCATAAGTCCCGTGTGGTGGCGTCTATTGGAAACATTTTTCTAAATATCGGAGGGGGGTGAGAACGGTACACCGGGCCTATCCCACTCCTTAGTAACAATTTCAGTAAGTCTCTTAGGTATAGGAAAAACATCAGTACTCGCCGGTACCGCAAAATATTTATCCAACCTACACATTTTCTCTGGTATTGCAACTGTGTTACAATCATTCAGAGCCGCTAACACCTCCCCTAGTAATACACGGAGGTTTTCCAGCTTAAATTTAAAATTTGAAATATCTGAATCCAATCTATTTGGATCAGAACCGTCACCCACAGAATGAAGTTCTCCGTCCTCATGTTCTGCCGCCTGTGACGCAGTGTCTGACATGGCCCTAATATTATCAGCGCACTCTGTTCTCACCCCAGAGTGATCGCACTTACCTCTCAGTTCTGGTAATTTAGCCAAAACTTCAGTCATAACAGTAGCCATATCCTGTAATGTGATTTGAAATGGCCGCCCAGATGTACTCGGCGCTACAATATCACGCACCTCCCGAGCGGGAGATGTAGGTACTGACACGTGAGGCGAGTTAGTCGGCATAACTCTCCCCTCGTTGTCTGGTGAAATATGTTCAATTTGTACAGATTGACTTTTATTTAAAGTAGCATCAATACAGTTAGTACATAAACTTCTATTGGGCTCCACTTTGGCATTAGCACATATAGCACATGTATCTTCCTCTGAATCAGACATGTTTAACACACTAGCAATTAACTAGCAACTTGGAAATGCTTTTTTAAGTAATTTACAATAATCTGAAAACGAACTGTGCCTATAAGAAGCACAGAAAAAATTATGACAGTTGAAAATAATTAAGTTATAGCATCAATCTTTGTCAGAAATATACAATTTTAGCAAAGGATTGTTCCCATTAGCAAAGGATAACTAACCCAGGCAGCAAAAAAAAAATACACAAATAAACGTTTTTTATCACAGTCAACTACAATCTTCACAGCTCTGCTGTGATGATTACCTCCCTCAAAAAAGGCTTTGGAGATCCCTGAGTTCTGTAGAGATGAACCGGATCATGCAGGAAGAAAATGAACCTCTGACTGAGTTTTTTGATGCGTAGTAAAAGCGCCAAAAATGGCCCCTCCCCCTCACACATAACAGTGAGAGAGATCAGTGAACTGCTTTAATTTAAACAAAAACTATTGCCAAGTGGAAAAAATAGTGCCCAAAACAATTTTTCACCCAGTACCTCAGAGAAAACAGAATTTATGTTTACCTGATAAATTACTTTCTCCAACGGTGTGTCCGGTCCACGGCGTCATCCTTACTTGTGGGATATTCTCTTCCCCAACAGGAAATGGCAAAGAGCCCAGCAAAGCTGGTCACATGATCCCTCCTAGGCTCCGCCTTCCCCAGTCATTCGACCGACGTAAAGGAGGAATATTTGCATAGGAGAAATCATATGATACCGTGGTACTGTAGTTAAAGAAAATAAATCATCAGACCTGATTAAAAAACCAGGGCGGGGCCGTGGACCGGACACACCGTTGGAGAAAGTAATTTATCAGGTAAACAAATTCTGTTTTCTCCAACATAGGTGTGTCCGGTCCACGGCGTCATCCTTACTTGTGGGAACCAATACCAAAGCTTTAGGACACGGATGATGGGAGGGAGCAAATCAGGTCACCTAGATGGAAGGCACCACGGTTTGCAAAACCTCTCTCCCAAAAATAGCCTCAGAAGAAGCAAAAGTATCAAATTTGTAAAATTTGGTAAAAGTGTGCAGTGAAGACCAAGTCGCTGCCTTACATATCTGATCAACAGAAGCCTCGTTCTTAAAGGCCCATGTGGAAGCCACGGCCCTAGTGGAATGAGCTGTGATTCTTTCAGGAGGCTGCCGTCCGGCAGTCTCATAAGCCAATCTGATGATGCTTTTAAGCCAAAAAGATAGAGAGGTAGAAGTTGCTTTTTGACCTCTCCTTTTACCAGAATAAACAACAAACAAGGAAGATGTTTGTCTGAAATCCTTTGTAGCATCTAAATAGAATTTTAGAGCACGGACAACGTCCAAATTGTGTAACAAACGTTCCTTCTATGAAACTGGATTCGGACACAAAGAAGGTACAACTATCTCCTGGTTAATATTTTTTTGGAAACAACCTTCGGAAGAAAACCAGGCTCAGTACGTAAAAACCACCTTATCTGCATGGACCAGATAACTCAGAAACTCTTCTAGCAGAAGAAATTGCAACCTAAAACAAAACTTTCCAAGATAATAACTTAATATCTATGGAATGTAAGGGTTCAAACGGAACCCCTTGAAGAACTGAAAGAACTAGATTAAGACTCCAGGGAAGAGTCAAAGGTCTGTAAACAGGCTTGATTCTAACCAGAGCCTGAACAAACGCTTAAACGTCTGGCACAGCTGCCAGCCTTTTGTGAAGTAAAACAGATAAAGCAGAGATCTGTCCCTTCAGAGAACTTGCAGATAATCCTTTCTCCAAACCTTCTTGTAGAAAGGATAGAATCTTAGGAATTTTTATCTTGTTCCATGGGAATCCTTTAGATTCACACCAACAGATATATTTTTTCCATATATTATGGTAAATTTTTCTAGTTACAGGCTTTCTAGCCTGAATAAGAGTATCTACTACAGAATCTGAAAACCCACGCTTTGATAAAATCAAGCGTTCAAACTCCAAGCAGTCAGTTGGAGGAAAACCAGATTCGGATGTTCAAATGGACCCTGAATAAGAAGGTCCTGTCTCAAAGGTAGCTTCCATGGTGGAGCCGATGACACATTCACCAGGTCTGCATACCAAGTCCTGCGTGGCCACACAGGAACTATCAAGGTCACCGAAGCCCTCTCCAGATTGATCCTGGCTACCAGCCTGGGAATGAGAGGAAACGGTGGGAATACATAAGCTAGGTTGAAGATCCAAGGTGCTACTATTGTATCCAATAGAGTCGCCTTGGGATCCCTGGATTTGGACCCGTAACAAGGGACCATGAAGTTCTGACGAGAGGCCATCAGAACCAAGTCTGGAATGCCCCATAATTGAGTTATTTGGGCAAAGATTTCCAGATGGAGTTCCCACTCCCCCGGATGCTCCTCCATCGCCAGGGAACTCCTTGTTACCCCCTGATGGTTGATATATGTAACAGTCGTCATGATGACTGATTGAAACCTTATGAATTTGGCCTTTGCTAGTCTAGGCCAAGCCTTGAGAGCATTGAATATCGCTCTCAGTTCCATTATGTTTATCGGGAGAAGAGAGTCTTCCCGAAACCATAGACCCTGAGTTTTCAGGGGTTCCCAGACCGCGCCCCAGCCCACCAGACTGGCGTCGGTCGTGACAATGACCTATTCTGGTCTGCGGAAGCTCATTCCCTGTGACAGGTTGTCCAGGGTCAGCCACCAACGGAGTGAATCTCTGGTTATTTGATCTACTTGTATCGTCGGAGACAAGACTGTATAATCCCCATTCCACTGTCTGAGCATGCCCAGGTGCAATGGTCTTAGATGAATTCGTGCAAAAGGAACTATGTCCATTGCCGCAACCATCAACCCTATTACTTCCATGGACTGCGCTATGGAAGGAATAAGAACAGAATGAAGTACCTGACAAGAGCTTAGAAGTTTTGATTTTCTGGCCTCTGTCAGAAAAACCTTCATTTCTAAGGAAACTATTATTGTTCCCAAGAAGGGAACTCTTGTTGACGGGGACAGAGAACTTTTTTCTATGTTCACTTTCCACCTGTGAGATCTGAGAAAGGCTAGGACAATGTCCGTATGAGCCCTTGCTTTTGACAGAGACGACACCTGAATCAGGATGTCGTCCAAGTAAGGTACTACTGCAATGCCCCTTGGTCTTAGCACCGCTAGAAGGGACCCTAGTACCCTTGTGAAAATCCTTGGAGCAGTGGCTAATCCGAATGGAAGTGCCACAGGTAATGCTTGTCCAGAAAGGCGAACCTTAGGAACCGAAAATGTTCCTTGTGGATAGGAATACGTAGGTACGCATCCTTTAAGTCCACCGTGGTCATGAATTGACCTTCCTGGATGGTAGAAAGGATCGTTCGAATGGTTTCCATTTTGAATGATGAAACCCTTAGAAACTTGTTTAGAATCTTGAGATCTAAAATAGGTCTGAATGTTCCCTCTTATTTGGGAATTATGAACAGGTTGGAGTAAAAACCCATCCCTTGTTCTCCTAATGGAACAGGATGAATCACTCCCATGCTTAACAGGTCTTCTACACAGTGTAAGAATGCCTGTTCGAAGATAATTGAGACCCGTGGAACCTTCCCCTTGGGAGTAGTTCCCTGAATTCCAGGAGATAACCTTGAGAAACTATTTCTAGCGCCCAAGGATCCTGAACATCTCTTGCCCCAACCTGAGCAAAGAGAGAAAGTCTGCCCCCCACCAGATCCTTCCCAGATCGGGGGCCAACACTTCATGCTGTTTTGGTAGCAGTGGCAGGTGACTTGGCCTGCTTACCCTTGTTCCAGCCTTGCATCGGCCTCCAGGCTGGCTTGGTTTGAGAAGTATTACCCTCTTGCTTAGAGGGTGTAGAATTTGAGGCTGGTCCGTTTCTGCGAAAGGGACGAAAATTTGGCTTATTTTTAGCCTTAAAAGACCTATCCTGTGGGAGGGCGTGGCCCTTTCCCCCAGTGATGTCTGAAATAATCTCTTTCAAGTCAGGGCCAAACAGTGTTTTACCCTTGAAAGGGATGTTAAGCAAAAGCGCTCTGCGCGCCACGATAGCAAACCCTGAATTATTCGCCGCTAATCTAGCTAATTGCAAAGCGGCATCTAAAATAAAAAAGAGTTAGCCAATTTAAGAGCTTGAACTCCGTCCAAAACCTCCTCGTACGAAGATTCTTTATTAAGCGACTTTTCTAGTTCTTCGAACCAGAAACACGCAGCTGTAGTGACAGGAACAATGCATGAAATTGGTTGTAGAAGGTAACCTTGCTGAACAAACATCTTTTTAAGCAAACCCTCTAACCTTTAATCCATAGGATCTTGAAAGCACAACTATCTTCTATAGGAATAGAAGTGCGTTTGTTTAGAGTAGAAACCGCCCCCTCGACCTTGAGGACTGTATGCTATAAGTCCTTTCTGGGGTCGACTATAGGAAACTAATTTCTTAAATATAGGGGGAGGACAAAGGGTATGCCGGGCCTTTCCCACTCCTTATTTACTATGTCCGCCACCCGCTTGGGTATAGGAAAAACATCGGGGGGCACCGGAACCTCTAGGAACTTGTCCATCTTACCTAATTTCTCTGGAATGACCAAATTGTCACAATCATCCAGAGTAGATAATACCTCCTTAAGTAGTGCGTGGAGATGTTGAAATTTAAATTTAAAAGTTACAATATCAGGTTCTGCTTGTTGAGAAATTTTCCCTGAATCTGAAATTTCTCCCTCAGACAAAACCTCCCTCCTGGCCCCTTCAGATAGGTGTGAGGGTATGTCAGAAAAGATATCATCAGCGTCCTCTTGCTCCTCAGTGTTTAAAACAGAGCAATCACGCTTTCTCTGATAAGTAGGCATTTTGGAAAAAAAATGCATGCAATAGAATTATCCATTACAGCCATTAATTGTTGTATGGTAATAAGTATTGGCGCACTAGATGTACTAGGGGCCTCTTGTGTGGGCAAAACTGGTGTAGACACAGAAGGGGATGATGCAGTACCATGCTTACTCCCCTCATTAGAGGAATCATCTTGGGCAATATCATATCTATGGCATTATTATCCCTACTTTGTTTGGACATTATGACACAAATATATCACATATATTTAAATGGGGAGACACATTGGCTTTCATACATATAGAACATCGTTATCTGATGGTTCAGACATGTTAAACAGGCTTAAACTTGTTAACAAAGCACAAAAAACGTTTTACAATAAAACCGTTACTGTCCCTTTAAATTTTAAACTGAACACACTTTATTACTGAATATGTGAAAAAGTATGAAGGAATTGTTCAAATTTCACCAAAATTTCACCACAGTAACTTAAAGCCTTAAAAGTATTGCACACCAAATTTGAAAGCTTTAACCCTTAAAATAACGGAACCGGAGCCGTTTTTACATTTAACCCCTATCCAGTCCCAGGTATCTGCTTTGCTGAGACCCAACCAAGCCCAGAGGGGAATACGATACCAAATGATGCCTTCTATAAGCTTTTTCAGTGGTTCTTAGCTCCTCACACATGCATCTGCATGCCATGCTTTCCAAAAACAACTGCGCATTAGAGGCGCGAAAATGAGGCTCTGTCTATGACTAGAAAAGGCCCCCAGTGAAAAAGGTGTCCAATACAGTGCCTGCCGTTTTTATTAAAACAATCCCCAACATTTAACAACTATTAAAAGTAATAATCTGCCAAATATACTTAGTAAAGTAATCGTTTTAGCCCAGAAAAATGTCTACCAGTTTTTTAAGCCCTAATGAAGCCCTTTATTCTTTTACTTAAACAAAGAAAATGGCTTACCGGTTCCCATAGGGAAAATGACAGCTTCCAGCATTACCGAGTCTTGTTAGAAATGTGTCATACCTCAAGCAGCAAAAGTCTGCTCACTGTTTCCCCCAACTGAAGTTAATTCCTCTCAACAGTCCTGTGTGGAAACAGCCATCGATTTAAGTAACGGTTGCTAAAATCATTTTCCTCTTACAAACAGAAATCTTCATCTCTTTCCTGTTTCAGAGTAAATAGTACATACCAGCACTATTTTAAAATAACAAACTCTTGATTGAAGAATAAAAACTACATTTAAACACCAAAAAACTCTAAGCCATCTCCGTGGAGATGTTGCCTGTACAACGGCAAAGAGAATGACTGGGGAAGGCGGAGCCTAGGAGGGATCATGTGACCAGCTTTGCTGGGCTCTTTGCCATTTCCTGTTGGGGAAGAGAATATCCCACAAGTAAGGATGACGCCGTGGACCGGACACACCTATGTTGGAGAAATAAACGTTTTTACATGCCAGCAAAAAAAAAAAAAAAACGTTTAACCTCAATAAATTAATTGTTATTTAAAACCTATTGCAAGTCCCTGCAAATTAGGTTAAGTCTATGCATACAGTATAAATCCAGTGAAGTACCATTCCCCAGAATACTGAAGTGTAAAATATACATACATGACAGCCTGATACCAGCTACATCTACTGCATTTAAGGCTGAGTTTACATTATAACGGTATGGCAGGATTTTCTCATCAATTCCATGTCAGAAAATAACAAACTGCTACATACCTCTTTGCAGATTAATCTGCCCGCTGTCCCCTGATCTGAAGTTTACCTCTCCTCAGATGGCCGAGAAACAGCAATATGATCTTAACTACTCCGGCTAAAATCATAGAAAAAAAACAGAATTTATGTTTACCTGATAAATTACTTTCTCCAACGGTGTGTCCGGTCCACGGCGTCATCCTTACTTGTGGGATATTCTCTTCCCCAACAGGAAATGGCAAAGAGCCCAGCAAAGCTGGTCACATGATCCCTCCTAGGCTCCGCCTACCCCAGTCATTCGACCGACGTTAAGGAGGAATATTTGCATAGGAGAAACCATATGATACCGTGGTGACTGTAGTTAAAGAAAATAAAATATCAGACCTGATTAAAAAACCAGGGCGGGCCGTGGGCCCGACACACCGTTGGAGAAAGTAATTTATCAGGTAAACATAAATTCTGTTTTCTCCAACATAGGTGTGTCCGGTCCACGGCGTCATCCTTACTTGTGGGAACCAATACCAAAGCTTTAGGACACGGATGAAGGGAGGGAGCAAATCAGGTCACCTAAATGGAAGGCACCACGGCTTGCAAAACCTTTCTCCCAAAAATAGCCTCAGAAGAAGCAAAAGTATCAAACTTGTAAAATTTGGTAAAAGTGTGCAGTGAAGACCAAGTCGCTGCCCTACATATCTGATCAACAGAAGCCTCGTTCTTGAAGGCCCATGTGGAAGCCACAGCCCTAGTGGAATGAGCTGTGATTCTTTCGGGAGGCTGCCGTCCGGCAGTCTCGTAAGCCAATCTGATGATGCTTTTAATCCAAAAAGAGAAAGAGGTAGAAGTTGCTTTTTGACCTCTCCTTTTACCGGAATAAACAACAAACAAGGAAGATGTTTGTCTAAAATCCTTTGTAGCATCTAAATAGAATTTTAGAGCGCGAACAACATCCAAATTGTGCAACAAACGTTCCTTCTTCGAAACTGGTTTCGGACACAGAGAAGGTACGATAATCTCCTGGTTAATGTTTTTGTTAGAAACAACTTTTGGAAGAAAACCAGGTTTAGTACGTAAAACCACCTTATCTGCATGGAACACCAGATAAGGAGGAGAACACTGCAGAGCAGATAATTCTGAAACTCTTCGAGCAGAAGAAATTGCAACCAAAAACAAAACTTTCCAAGATAATAACTTAATATCAACGGAATGTAAGGGTTCAAACGGAACCCCCTGAAGAACTAAGTTGAGACTCCAAGGAGGAGTCAAAGGTTTGTAAACAGGCTTGATTCTGACCAGAGCCTGAACAAAGGCTTGAACATCTGGCACAGCTGCCAGCTTGTTGTGAAGTAACACAGACAAGGCAGAAATCTGTCCCTTCAGGGAACTAGCAGATAATCCTATTTCCAATCCTTCTTGAAGGAAGGATAGAATCTTAGGAATCTTAACCTTGTCCCAAGGGAATCCTTTAGATTCACACCAACAGATATATTTTTTCCAAATTTTGTGGTAAATCTTTCTAGTTACAGGCTTTCTGGCCTGAACAAGAGTATCGATAACAGAATCTGAGAACCCTCGCTTCGATAAGATCAAGCGTTCAATCTCCAAGCAGTCAGCTGGAGTGAGACCAGATTCGGATGTTCGAACGGACCCTGAACAAGAAGGTCTCGTCTCAAAGGTAGCTTCCATGGTGGAGCCGATGACATATTCACCAGATCTGCATACCAAGTCCTGCGTGGCCACGCAGGAGCTATCAAGATCACCGACGCCCTCTCCTGATTGATCCTGGCTACCAGCCTGGGGATGAGAGGAAACGGAGGGAACACATAAGCTAGTTTGAAGGTCCAAGGTGCTACTAGTGCATCCACTAGAGCCGCCTTGGGATCCCTGGATCTGGACCCGTAGCAAGGAACTTTGAAGTTCTGACGAGAGGCCATCAGATCCATGTCTGGAATGCCCCACAGTTGAGTGACTTGGGCAAAGATTTCCGGATGGAGTTCCCACTCCCCCGGATGCAATGTCTGACGACTCAGAAAATCCGCTTCCCAATTTTCCACTCCTGGGATGTGGATAGCAGACAGGTGGCAGGAGTGAGACTCCGCCCATAGAATGATTTTGGTCACTTCTTCCATCGCTAGGGAACTCCTTGTTCCCCCCTGATGGTTGATGTACGCAACAGTTGTCATGTTGTCTGATTGAAACCGTATGAACTTGGCCCTCGCTAGCTGAGGCCAAGCCTTGAGAGCATTGAATATCGCTCTCAGTTCCAGAATATTTATCGTTAGAAGAGATTCTTCCCGAGACCAAAGACCCTGAGCTTTCAGGGATCCCCAGACCGCGCCCCAGCCCAAGACTGGTTTAGGGGCCCTTCAGAACCATTATTATCAGCGTCGTCATGCTCTTCAGTATCTAAAACAGAGCAGTCGCGCTTACGCTGATAAGTGTGCATTTTGGCTAAAATGTTTTTGACAGAATTATCCATTACAGCCGTTAATTGTTGCATAGTAAGGAGTATTGGCGCGCTAGATGTACTAGGGGCCTCCTGAGTGGGCAAGACTCGTGTAGACGAAGGAGGGAATGATGCAGTACCATGCTTACTCCCCTCACTTGAGGAATCATCTTGGGCATCATTGTCATTGTCACATAAATCACA
>NC_069505.1:177531227-177701227 GCF_027579735.1 Bombina bombina
ATTTAACAGTGTTCTGCACTTCCATTTCTAACAGGAACTGAAAAGCTCACAATTTCAGACTGGAATTACAGGCAAAGAGGACAAAATAAATAATGAAAGTATATTGCAGAGTTGTTTTATATATACAATTTATCATTTTATATTACCATCTCAAAGTGTTTAATGTCCCTTTAAACGATTTACCAGCGCTACAAATAAAGGGACTTTCATTCATGAAATATAAAAAACAAAAAACCTTCATGCTGAAAGTTCCTTCATTTGCAGCAAGTTTATGCCGAGCTGAGAGATTCCGGTGGCCTAAGCTATTTTTTCAAGGAGGTGATGTTTCCACCTCTTAACCAATAGCAATCCGGTCCAAATCGGCTTTATGCTACTGGCTAAGAAGTGAAGACATCCCCTCATTGAGAAAATAGCGTTTTGCCATGGCGGTCTGAGGCGCTCAGCACAGCATAAACACGCTGAGAAAAAAAAAAAAAAAAAAAAACTTTCAGCATTAAGTTTTTTGCTTTTTTTAATACTTCATGACTGAAAGTCCCCTTAATTTGCAGCACTGGTAAAGCCTAGTATTTAAAAAACGCTAGGATTTACCATCACTAAAGTATCGTGTGTTTGTTTTTTGTTTTTTTAAACAAAAACTGCCTATCTGGGCTTTAATTTGTTTGTTTGGGGGAATTTAGGATTCCCCAGTTCAATTCTCCTGGGTGGTGCAGGTGCAATAGATCAGTTTGGGTTGAGTTAAAATGGGGGTGGGGGTTAAGCAATTTTCTAGGTGTAGTACAGACTTCAGATCTTTATTAACCCTCGCACCCATTGAAATAAGGCACAGGCTCTCCTGAAGTGGTCTGGTCTTGACAAAGTGGTAGCAGGATAAGTTAACCATGTGTGTCACATGCATTATAACAATGCTTGTAACAAGCACGGCTGCAATATAGTGCTCAAGTCACAGGTTTTAACAACAGAGACAGAATTCAATTATTTATGTATTTTACACTTATTGACTTCAATGTTGCTTTAAATGGAGACAAATAATGAAAACATATTGCAAAGTGTTTTACTATTTTATAATCAGTGTTTTTGTCCATTTAATCCAGCCGCACTCGGTAACAAACTCTTTCTGCCACAGACAATTAGCTGCAATAGGCACAACAAGCAGCAAATTATTCCAAATTTAGATGAAATGAGAGGCAATACTGCCGAACTCCTCAATGTAATTCTACCAGGAGATTGTGCAACAAGATAGGAATACTTTAGTCATGTATCTCTCAGCAGACATAATCCGAGGGGTTTGTCTTAACCTTAAGCCACTAAAGGAAAACCTTTTACCTATTAACAGACTTGGAAAATGTCAGGGCACAAAGCTTCTTAAATGTTACTTCAGGCTCCAAACGTCAGTGAATATTTTATGTTCAACATTTAAAAGGGACATTAAACACTAAATACATGCTAGATAGAATGATGCATTCAAAGAAAAGATTAGTCCATAACTAACATGTAGATGTATTTTTTAAAGCTTCATTAGTTGTTTAAAAAGTGACAAAATAAGTGTAAAGTTTTAGTGTCTATAAAACACTGGGAGCTGCCATGTTGTAACTTGTGTTAACTTCTCTACTGTGGCCAATTAGAGACAGTTATAAATAGGTCCCTAGAGTGTGCAGCCAATGGTTGTGCTGGACTTAACAGTGTTCTGCACTTCCATTTCTAACAGGAACTGAAAATCTCACAACTTCAGAATGGAATTACAGGCAAAGAGGACAAAATAAATAATGAAAGTATATTGCAGAGTTGTTTTATTATATACAATTTATCATTTTATATTACCATCTCAAAGTGTTTAATGTCCCTTTAAAGGGCTATAAAATAACACCTTTATGCAAAGTGCTCAGTATTTTAGCTGGCAGTTTTACAGAACACCCAAGAGGTGCCCACAGTACTGAGTGAGCCCCCATATACCACTAACTCACCCTAAAAATCATGTGGCCAACAGACTCAGAGCAGCATGGGAAGTTACAGCAAGTGCTTAATGAATATAGAACAAACTGCAGCTAAAAATAAGAGAACTAGGCAAAGCAGAGTGAAAATGAATATTTTTTAAAAACGGATGCTTCTGTATAGAGAGAAAAAAAAAGAAAAAAAAACAAAAAAAAAACTTTGCTTGTGTGTGTTGGTAAGAAGTGTCACAGTCCACCAATAAAGCCGGAAGAGCGGTTTGATCAGCCAATAAGCAATCAGGGCTTAGGGTTCAATTGTACAGACTGTTAGCTTCAAACTCATAAGCACTAAAGTTTTTTATGTTAAAATATGATGAAATAATGTGTGCATGAGACATTTTTACAGTCCACTGTCCCTTTAAAAATGGAAAAAGTGCATACAAAATCTATAGTAAAACGTGTTAGAGAGGTCCTAAGAAGGAAACAGCCTGCTAGCAGCTGTAGTGGTCCGACCTGCCAATACCTGTATGTCCCAGCAGGACTGTAACTCATTTGCGTAGGTTAAACAAGGTAAAATGTGAGGTGTTTTTTTTTGGGGGGGGGGGGTTCCCATAAGACATTTTTTAGAATGTGTCTTTTACTACAATGTGCCTTTAAAAAACATAATTTATGCTTACCTGATAAATTCCTTTCTTCTGTTGTGTGATCAGTCCACGGGTCATCATTACTTCTGGGATATAACTCCTCCCCAACAGGAAATGCAAGAGGATTCACCCAGCAGAGCTGCATATAGCTCCTCCCCTCTACGTCAGTCCCAGTCATTCGACCAAGAATCAACGAGAAAGGAGTAACCAAGGGTGAAGTGGTGACTGGAGTATAATTTAAAAGATATTTACCTGCCTTAAAACAGGGCGGGCCGTGGACTGATCACACAACAGAAGAAAGGAATTTATCAGGTAAGCATAAATTATGTTTTCTTCTGTTATGTGTGATCAGTCCACGGGTCATCATTACTTCTGGGATACCAATACCAAAGCAAAAGTACACGGATGACGGGAGGGATAGGCAGGCTCATTATACAGAAGGAACCACTGCCTGAAGAACCTTTCTCCCAAAAATAGCCTCCGAAGAAGCAAAAGTGTCAAATTTGTAAAATTTGGAAAAAGTATGAAGCGAAGACCAAGTTGCAGCCTTGCAAATCTGTTCAACAGAGGCCTCATTCTTAAAGGCCCAAGTGGAAGCCACAGCTCTAGTGGAGTGAGCTGTAATTCTTTCAGGAGGCTGCTGTCCAGCAGTCTCATAGGCTAAACGTATTATGCTACGAAGCCAAAAAGAGAGAGAGGTAGCAGAAGCTTTTTGACCTCTCCTCTGTCCAGAATAAACGACAAACAGGGAAGAAGTTTGGCGAAAATCTTTAGTTGCCTGCAAGTAGAACTTGAGGGCACGAACTACATCCAGATTGTGTAGAAGACGTTCCTTCTTTGAAGAAGGATTTGGACACAAGGATGGAACAACAATCTCTTGATTGATATTCCCGTTAGTGACTACCTTAGGTAAGAACCCAGGTTTAGTACGCAGAACTACCTTGTCTGAGTGAAAAATCAGATAAGGAGAATCACAATGTAAGGCTGATAACTCAGAGACTCTTCGAGCCGAGGAAATAGCCATTAAAAACAGAACTTTCCAAGATAACAATTTTATATCAATGGAATGAAGGGGTTCAAACGGAACACCCTGTAAAACGTTAAGAACTAAGTTTAAACTCCATGGCGGAGCAACAGCTTTAAACACAGGCTTGATCCTAGCTAAAGCCTGACAAAAGGCCTGGACGTCTGGATTTTCTGACAGACGCCTGTGTAACAAGATGGACAGAGCTGAAATCTGTCCCTTTAATGAACTAGCTGATAGACCCTTTTCTAAACCTTCTTGTAGAAAGGACAATATCCTAGCAATCCTAACCTTACTCCAAGAGTAACCTTTGGATTCGCACCAGTATAGGTATTTACGCCATATTTTATGGTAAATCCTTCTGGTAACAGGCTTCCTAGCCTGTATCAGGGTATCAATAACCGACTCAGAAAAACCACGTTTTGATAAAATCAAGCGTTCAATTTCCAAGCAGTCAGCTTCAGAGAAGTTAGATTTTGATGTTTGAATGGACCCTGTATCAGAAGGTCCTGTCTTAGAGGTAGAGACCAAGGCGGACAGGATGACATGTCCACTAGATCTGCATACCAAGTCCTGCGTGGCCATGCAGGCGCTATTAGAATCACTGATGCTCTCTCCTGTTTGATTTTGGCAATCAATCGAGGAAGCAGCGGGAAGGGTGGGAACACATAAGCCATCCCGAAGTTCCAAGGTGCTGTCAAAGCATCTATCAGAACCGCTCCCGGATCCCTGGATCTGGACCCGTAGAGAGGAAGTTTGGCGTTCTGGCGAGACGCCATGAGATCTATCTCTGGTTTGCCCCAACGTCGAAGTATTTGGGCAAAGACCTCCGGATGAAGTTCCCACTCCCCCGGATGAAAAGTCTGGCGACTCAAGAAATCCGCCTCCCAGTTCTCCACTCCCGGGATGTGGATTGCTGATAGGTGGCAAGAGTGAGACTCTGCCCAGCGAATTATCTTTGATACTTCCATCATTGCTAGGGAGCTTCTTGTCCCTCCCTGATGGTTGATGTAAGCTACAGTCGTGATGTTGTCCGACTGAAACCTGATGAACCCCCGAGTTGTTAATTGGGGCCAAGCCAGAAGGGCATTGAGAACTGCTCTCAATTCCAGGATGTTTATTGGAAGGAGACTCTCCTCCTGATTCCATAGTCCCTGAGCCTTCAGAGAATTCCAGACAGCGCCCCAACCTAGTAGGCTGGCGTCTGTTGTTACAATTGTCCATTCTGGCCTGCTGAATGGCATCCCCCTGGACAGGTGTGGCCGATAAAGCCACCATAGAAGAGAATTTCTGGTCTCTTGATTCAGATTCAGAGTAGGGGACAAATCTGAGTAATCCCCATTCCACTGACTTAGCATGCACAATTGCAGCGGTCTGAGGTGTAGGCGTGCAAAAGGTACTATGTCCATTGCCGCTACCATTAAGCCGATCACCTCCATGCATTGAGCTACTGACGGGTGTTGAATGGAATGAAGGACACGGCATGCATTTTGAAGTTTTGTTAACCTGTCTTCTGTCAGGTAAATCTTCATTTCTACAGAATCTATAAGAGTCCCCAAGAATGGAACTCTTGTGAGAGGAAAAAGAGAACTCTTCTTTTCGTTCACTTTCCATCCATGCGACCTTAGAAATGCCAGAACTAACTCTGTATGAGACTTGGCAGTTTGAAAGCTTGAAGCTTGTATTAGAATGTCGTCTAGGTACGGAGCTACCGAAATCCCTCGCGGTCTTAGTACCGCCAAAAGGGCACCCAGAACCTTTGTGAAGATTCTTGGAGCCGTAGCCAATCCGAATGGAAGAGCTACAAACTGGTAGTGCCTGTCTAAGAAGGCAAACCTTAGATACCGGTGATGATCTTTGTGAATCGGTATGTGAAGGTAAGCATCTTTTAAATCCACTGTGGTCATGTACTGAGCCTTTTGGATCATGGGTAAGATTGTCCGAATAGTTTCCATTTTGAACGATGGAACTCTTAGGAATTTGTTTAGAATCTTTAAATCTAAGATTGGCCTGAAAGTTCCCTCTTTTTTGGGAACCACAAACAGGTTTGAGTAGAACCCTTGTCCTTGTTCCGACCGCGGAACCGGATGGATCACTCCCATTAATAACAGATCTTGTACACAGCGTAGAAACGCTTCTTTCTTTATCTGGTTTGTTGACAACCTTGACAGATGAAATCTCCCTCTTGGGGGAGATAATTTGAAGTCTAGAAGGTATCCCTGAGATATGATCTCTAGCGCCCAGGGATCCTGAACATCTCTTGCCCAGGCCTGGGCGAAGAGAGAAAGTCTGCCCCCCACTAGATCCGGTCCCGGATCGGGGGCTCTCGGTTCATGCTGTCTTTGGGGCAGCAGCAGGTTTCCTGGCCTGCTTGCTCTTGTTCCAGGACTGGTTAGGCTTCCAGCCTTGCCTGTAACGAGCAACAGCTCCCTCCTGTTTTGGTGCAGTGGAGGTTGATGCTGCTCCCGTTTTGAAATTCCGAAAGGGACGAAAATTAGACTGTCTAGCCTTAGCTTTGTCTTGAGGTAGGGCGTGGCCCTTACCTCCTGTAATGTCAGCGATAATTTCTTTCAAACCGGGCCCAAATAAAGACTGCCCCTTGAAAGGTATATTAAGTAATTTGGACTTAGAAGTAACATCAGCTGACCAGGATTTTAGCCACAGCGCCCTACGTGCCTGTATGGCGAATCCTGAGTTCTTAGCCGTAAGTTTGGTTAAATGTACTACGGCCTCCGAAATGAATGAATTAGCTAGTTTAAGGACTCTAAGCCTGTCCGTAATGTCGTCTAGCGTAGATGAACTAAGGTTCTCTTCCAGAGACTCAATCCAAAATGCTGCCGCAGCCGTAATCGGCGCGATACATGCAAGGGGTTGCAATATAAAACCTTGTTGAACAAACATTTTCTTAAGGTAACCCTCTAATTTTTTATCCATTGGATCTGAAAAAGCACAGCTATCCTCCACCGGGATAGTGGTACGCTTAGCTAAAGTAGAAACTGCTCCCTCCACCTTAGGGACCGTTTGCCATAAGTCCCGAGTGGTGGTGTCTATTGGAAACATCTTTCTAAATATTGGAGGGGGTGAGAACGGCACACCGGGTCTATCCCACTCCTTAGTAACAATTTCAGTTAGTCTCTTAGGTATAGGAAAAACGTCAGTACTCGCCGGTACCGCAAAGTATTTATCCAACCTACACAGTTTCTCTGGTATTGCAACGGTGTTACAATCATTGAGAGCTGCTAAGACCTCCCCTAGTAATACACGGAGGTTCTCCAATTTAAATTTAAAATTTGAAATATCTGAATCCAATCTGTTTGGATCAGAACCGTCACCTACAGAATGAAGCTCTCCGTCCTCATGCTCTGCAAGCTGTGACGCAGTATCAGACATGGCCCTAGTATTGTCAGCGCACTCTGTTCTCACCCCAGAGTGATCACGCTTGCCTCTTAGTTCTGGTAATTTAGACAAAACTTCAGTCATAACAGTAGCCATATCTTGTAATGTTATCTGTAATGGCCGCCCAGATGTACTAGGCGCCATAATATCACGCACCTCCCGGGCGGGAGATGCAGGTACTGCCGCGTGAGGCGAGTTAGTCGGCATAACTCTCCCCTCGCTGTTTGGTGAAATTTGTTCAAATTGTACAGATTGACTTTTATTTAAAGTAGCATCAATACAGTTAGTACATAAATTTCTATTGGGCTCCACCTTGGCATTGGAACAAATGACACAGATATCTTCCTCTGAGTCAGACATGTTTAACACACCAGCAATAAACTTGCAACTTGGTTATAATCTTTTTTAGCAAAAACGTACTGTGCCTCAAAGAGGTACTAAACGATTAAATGACAGTTGAAATAATGAACTGAAAAATAGTTATAGCATCAAACTTTAAACAACACAACTTTTAGCAAAGGTTTGTTCCCATTAGAAAAATAACAATAATTAAATTTGACATAAAAATTACAGAGCAACGTTTTTATTCACAGTCAATATAAAATTCTCACAGCTCTGCTGAGAGAATCTACCTCCCTCTAAAGAAGTTTGAAGACCCCTGAGATCTGTCAGAGATGAACCGGATCATGCAGGAAATATAAGAGTAACTGACTGGAATTTTTTGATGCGTAGCAAAGAGCGCCAAAAACGGCCCCTCCCCCTCACACACAGCAGTGAAGAGAAACGAAACTGTCATAATTAACACCAAACAACTGCCAAGTGGAAAATAATGCCCAAATATTTATTCACTCAGTACCTCAGAAATGTAAACGATTCTACATTCCAGCAAAAACGTTTAACATGATAAATACTTATTAAAAAGATTAGTGACTTTTAACAGAGTAGTTCCGGTGAAATACCATCCCCAGAATACTGAAGTGTATACATACATGTCATTATAACGGTATGGCAGGATTTTCTCATCAATTCCATTCAGAAAATAAAAACTGCTACATACCTCAATGCAGATTCATCTGCCCGCTGTCCCCTGATCTGAAGCTTTTACCTCCCTCAGATGGCCGAGAACAGCAATATGATCTTAACTACTCCGGTTAAAATCATAGTAAAAAACTCTGGTAGATTCTTCCTCAAACTCTGCCAGAGAAGTAATAACACGCTCCGGTGCTATTGTAAAATAACAAACTTTTGATTGAAGTCATAAAAACTAAGTATAATCACCATAGTCCTCTCACACATCCTATCTAGTCGTTGGGTGCAAGAGAATGACTGGGACTGACGTAGAGGGGAGGAGCTATATGCAGCTCTGCTGGGTGAATCCTCTTGCATTTCCTGTTGGGGAGGAGTTATATCCCAGAAGTAATGATGACCCGTGGACTGATCACACATAACAGAAGAAATATAATTTTGGGAGGTTTTTTTTTTTTTTTTTTTTTTTTTTTTTTTAAGGGACATGAAAAATGAAAAGGTTCAGATTTCAGATTTAGGAGACTTCAGTTTTCTTCTATCAAATTTTCTTTGCTCACTTGGTATCCTTTGTTGAAAAGCAGCAATGTTCTACAAGGAGCTAGCTGCTGATTGGTGGCTGCACACAGATAACTCATTGGCTCATCAGATGTGCTCAGCTAGCTCCCAGACGTTCCTTGTGCACTGGGCACAAAGCATTAGTGTGCAGGATACACATGTTCTGGGAGTTTAGAAAGCAGATGTGATATATAAAAAAAAAAAAAAAATAACTTCAATTTATGCAATGTAACTGCACACTGACCCATGCAGCAAAACTAATGGGACACATTCAGTATCCTGTTAAATATGAATGTCCTACAAGGAATAAATAATTTCTATCCTGAACATAAACCTTTTGTCAAAAGACAAGACCGAGTCCACTGCTTTGGACAAAGAAGCCTTTTACTACCTCCTCAGGTAATAAGTTCCACAATTTGATTGCTCTTAGTGAGAGAAAAAAAAATTAAATAAAAAATCTGACTCTATTCTCCGAAAACTTTGGGGCTTGGTTAAGAGACTGAAAATCAGAGCAATGTTATTTAAAAAAAATAAAATCATGCTTACCTGATAATTTAATTTTCTTCTGAAGGGAAGAGTCCACAGCTGCATTCCATTACTTTTGGAAATTCAGAACCTGGCCACCAGGATGAGGCAAAGACACCCCAGCCAAAGGCTTAAATACATCCCCTACTTCCCTCATCCCTCAGTCATTCTGCCAAGGGAACAATTAATAGTAGGAAAAATATCAGGGTGCAAAAAGGTGCCACAAGAAAAAAAAAAAAAATTTACAGCCGTCTCAGAGATAAAAACACAGGCGGGAGCTGTAGACTCTTCCCTTCAGAAGAAAATGAAATCATCAGGTAAGCATAATTTATGTTTTTGCTCCTCAGCTGCAATCATTACTTTTGGGAAAACAATACCCAAGCTAGAGGACACTGAATGCAATAACAGGTGGATACAAAAGGCGGCCCCTTTGAAAGGCACCACAGCCTGAATTACATAACACCCAAAAAGAAAATAAAGTACAAATGACGCGGAGAAAAAACACCCGAGCCCAGGTAACTGCACATCAGTTACACCACCGGCACAGCCGAACTAGAGACCATTCAGACCCAGAGTCTTTCAGGGCCAAACAACCTCAGAAGCGTCTGCCCCACGGGATATGACACCAAAGAAGGTACCCGGCTAAAGATAAGGACCGCATCTGCCTCCAAAAGGGAACCCGAGACCAAGAAATCCAAAAGGAACTTTTCCCACTCAACACCTAAAAGCAACCCATGATTGGCTTTACAAAAAGGCAACGCCCAGGGAGACAAACTCCCTAGAACACAAGGACCCAAAAAGAAGAATCCATACACAGGAAACATGTCCTTTAAAAGGACTCGAGGAAACCCTCATGTCCCCCAATCCCATACCATATGGTACTCCAGGAAATTCGTGAGTCCACCAAAGCTCCATAACATCTCTAGATATGGAGGCTAGATATGTGGAGACAGCAGGAACAGGATAAATATCCCAGCAGCTAGAATAGAGTTCCCGCAAAGAAACTCAAAACGTCTGAATAGAAACTCTCAAAGACCAGCCTCTAAAAGGAAGACTGACCCCATCACTAACTCCAACCTCTTAAAGGCGCGTCAAGCTAGTTGGCATCCAGACAAAAGCAAGTAATTGTAACTAGATACACCAACACTAAGCAAATTGCTGTGGATGGTTCCAGTAAAACATGAATGTTCTTGTAAAGAGCAGCTAATTCTCCTTAAGAGACTCCAGGCGCTTCCGTGAAAGGATTAAGGCTGAGTAGACCTCCCCGGGGATCGAACTTGCAACCCTCAGTTGGCTACAGTGCAATAGTATGCTGAGCTAGCTTCCAGCTCTAAAGGCGTACAACCCACCAAATAGCGGATCCAAGAAGCACCCCCCTCCCAGCACCAGTAGAAAGGGGGACATCCAAAGTCCTCCTTAAAGGAAAGGGCCAACAGCAGAAACGGTCAACACTGCGTAGAGTAACCAATCTCTAACCTTCCCTCCGAGATAACGGTCCCAGCCCCAAGGCTAGTCAAAAGACAGAAGACAAAAGTCCCAGGCTACAGGAGAGAGGATTAACGAGGAACAAAATTCCCTGTTAGACCGCTGCTACAAACGGCATGCTACCGCGAGTCAAGACACATTGTGCTCGGATACGAAACCCCACACACAGTTGTGGGCAAAAAAAGGAACACTTCCCAAGGGAAGAAATCCCCCAAAAACCTCAGCATCCAAATATTGGAATACATGTAGAAAAAGCCCCCACGGGAGCAAAACCCTGTCTCCTGCTGCAGGAACGGAGGAACCAGACACTGTGTCACAGCTCCCCTCCCAGGAACATGAAAACAAAGGAAGGGAAAAAGCCCCATGCAAGGAAGGACCAAGGACCCCCAGGACTTCACAATACTAAGGTAATTCCGAACCCGAAGAACCTAAACCCTACTCTGGAAGAGAGGGGAATGAATGGAAAAAAAAAAAAAAACTACCATAGATTAGATTAGAGACCCCTCAGCCACATCGCCAACCCAGTTTAAAAACACCTGGAGTCTACAGGAAATGCACCAGAAGACAGGTAGGGGCCCGTCAGAAAGGCCTAAAGCCTGAGCCACAGTCACAAAAGCATCTCTCACAGATCCCCAGCCCCAACAAAGAGGGCTCACGAGACGACAACTTCAAGTGAGAAACGAACCGTCCACACCCATCCATCCATAGAGAGACGAGGACCAGGCCAGGGTTCTCGAAAATGGACAATGAAGAGATCCAATCACAGAGAAAACCCTAACTGCCGCCTCCAAGAAGGAGCACACCTCAAAGTCAGTAGATCTGGCGATCTAGATAGCTTTAAACTCAAGAGTCACGAAGGAGTCCTGAACAGTCTGAGAATCAGCATCCAGAGAAATGAATTGCAAGAAATCTCGTAGGCAAGCGGCAACACGCGATACACACACAAAGCCGGGTACCATCAATACCAGAAGGAAATGATAATCCAGGGCCCTGCTCTCCATCTCAGAGAAGTAACGCAAGGCATCGCCCACGAAACTCCAAATAGAGTATCTAGGAAAAGAAGGGACAACTACCTGACCCTCGAAGGGCTGCTCTCCGTATCCAACCTCGACACCGCTACTGACAAGCCGCAAGGCTAGCGTAACATCGAGGATGTAGCACGCCCAAACAGCAAAGACCGTAGTCCGACCAAGGGTATTACCTGAAGTAGATGACAGTCAGAGAGCTTGAAAAAGCTATTATTCAAGGAAAACTACCTTGAGCAGGCAAACGGAGCTGCAACTCCCACAGAAGGCAGGGAACTCCTGCACACCCCCTCTGAGTAACATGACTTGGAACAGAGAAAAACATACCCGCACACCCGACCAGACGATCCCCCCCAAAAGTGAGGAAGGATGAAGCTCCGCCATCGCAAGAAAGAGCGCATTAGGCTTACGAGTCAGCGTCCGGAAGAACCTTGAGTGAAACCAAACGTCAATCACCCGGCACATCAGACCAAACAGGTCACACACACACACATCTCCCAACTTCCATTTAAAGGAAATAACAGTTCTAAGTCCCAGGGACATGAAGAACCTAGAGTCATCTGCAGAAGCAGAATCTGTCAGGGTTTTTTCCCTGTTTTGTTTGCCATGTGCTGCTGGTAGCCATTTTACTCACCTCTCTTGCTGACTCTGGTGCATACTGTGTGATGCTGCTCATTCAACAAGAGCACAACGCCCAAGGGAGTGCCCACGCAACCACAAGTCGCAAGTATCGGTTGCAGAGAAGAACATTCATAAAAAGAAATCTAACAGACCTAAGCTCAATGAAAAACAAAATTAAACATCCATCCAGAACAAAAATAAAAAGGCAGCACCCATCGGGTGAATGCCCAAGGTGAATGAGAACGGCAACAGGGCCAGCCGAGTAGAGGTCCCATTCACACAAGCTCAAAAAAGGAACCAAAACCATAAAAATTAAAAAGAAGACTATAAGGAGATTGGCTTAATCCCATAACGTCATATCCATTTTGCCATCCAAGTTCTAGGGCCTCGGATCCCTTTGCCCACTAGGACTTGGATCCTCTAACATTTCCAAAACAGGTCATAAAGCGAGCCAGCCTATAACGGAAGGCAAAATCATCCCTCGCCGATTCTGCTGAAGACCTCGGCTCAGAGATTGGGGCCCCTGAAGCCTCAGGGGCCAACGTTTCCCCGGAAGGCCAAACTGAAATGAGGCGATCCCGCGCTCGATGGGCCTAGGTTAACGGAGCAGACAGTATCGAAGAAATACTGCACTTGGGAAAAATAAATGAAACAGTGCCATGCGGAACCGTGCCGTAACCTCCGGCGGAAACAGGCCACTCTCCGGAGGAGTGAAGGCCATAGGGACACTTTAGTGCGTAGCCATCGAAGGGTCTTGGGCACGCACCTCACAGGTCATAGAAACCTGGGAGGCGGATGGCTCAACGCACTAAGCTCCCAGACTCAGGAGGAAAAAAAAAAAAAAAAAAAAAAAAGGAGTACTCTAGAACGGCAAACGGAACATACCTGATGGGCATTAATTACCCGGGCCATGTCATATTCATCACAAGACATCCTCCGTATCGCGCATATCAGAATCCTCCATAATCTTGGGATTACAAAAAGATAAAACTGGCACCCTTTGACACCTCCAATGGCTGGGGCACTCGCCACCTCCTGTGAACCAGACAACCCCCGAGGTAGACTCTCTCGGAAGCAAACAGTCAGCATACGGATGTGAAAAACAACGTAACCACACCGGTCACAAGGCGCACCATGCCAGTCAGAAAAGGGTGCGTAATTAAGAACGTGGAACAGGAACACGGCCCTTCAAGTGTGACAGATAGTAGCCTCACTTCTGACATGGACTTGAGTGAAGAAAGGTAGGCAGCGAAACTCGTCAACGCCGATTACCAAAGGAGCTGTTAATATGAGTCGGGATGGGTTCGCAGGAAAACTCTCCCTGCATCTCCGGACTCTAACTTTCATCCATGCTCTCACCGAGAGGCTGACAGGATTACTTAAAACTCCAGTCCCATTGCGAAGAGTACTACCCTCCATAAGAGACTATCGAAAACTGACACTTCTCTGCCAACCTCCTGGGACGAGAGGCAAAGTACGACTGGGGGATGAGCGAAGTGGGGGAGGTATTTAAGCCTTTGGCTGGGATCACTTTGCCTCCTGGTGACCAGGTTCTGAATTCCCAAAAGTAATGAATGCAGCGGTTGACTCTTCCCTTTTAAGAAGTAAATAAGCAAAACTATACATTAAAAAAAAAAAAAAAGTTTTGCTTACCTGATAAATTTATTTCTTTGACATGATGAGTCCACGGATCATCCAATTACTATTGGGAATATCACTCCTGCCCAGCAGGAGGCGGCAAAGAGCACCACAGCAAAGCTGTTAAATATCCCTCCAACCCCAGTCATTCGACCGAAGCAAAGGAGAGAAAGTAAGCAACAAGGTACAGAGGTGTCTGAAGGTTCTAACATACCAACAACCTGTCCAAGAACAGGGCGGGCCGTGGACTCCGTGTCAAGAAATAAATTTATCAGATAAGCATAAATTTTGTTTTCTTTCTGACACTATGAAACCATGGATATAATTACTATTGGGAATCAATACCCAAGCTAGAGTGCACAGATAAGGAAGGGACAAGACAGGGAACCTAAAACGGAAGGCACCACTGCTTTAAGAACCTTTCTCCCAAAAGAGGCCTCAGCAGAGGCAAAAGTGTCAAATATATAGAATTTTGAAAAAGTGTGAAGAGCAGACCAAGTTGCAGCCTTGCAAATCTGTTCCACAGCTTCATTTTTGAATGCCCAGGAAGAGGAAACAGCCCTCGTAGAATGAGCCGTAACTCTCTCAGGAGGCTGCTGTCCAGCAGTTTCATAGGCAAAGTGAATGATACTCTTCAGCCACAAAGAAAGGGAAGTAGCCGTAGCTTTCTGCCCTTTACGTTTCCCAGAGAATACCACAAACAGAGCAGAAGACTGACGAAAAACCTTAGTTGCCTGTAAATAGAATTTTAATGCACACACCACATCCAGATTGTTCAAAAGCCGTTCCCTTTGAGAAGAAGGATTAGGACACAAAGAAGGAACAACAACAATCTCCTGATTAATGTTCCGGTCTGAAACTACTTTAGGGAGAAACCCTAACATAGTACGCAAAACCACCTTATCCAAATGAAAAATAAGGTAAGGAGAATCGTACTGTAATGCCGAGAGCTCTGACACTCTACAAGCAGAGGAAATAGCAACAAGAAACAAAACTTTCCAAGATAGCAACTTAATATCTAAGGAATGCATAGGCTTAAACGGAGCCCTTTGAAGAACCTTAAGAACTAAATTGAGACTCCAGGGAGGAGTAACTGGCTTGAACACAGGTACTTGCCGATAAACCCTTCTCCAAACCTTCTTGGAGAAAGGACAGAATTCTAGGAATCCTAACTCTACTCCAAGAGTAGCCCTTGGATTCACACCAATATAAATATTCACGCCATATCTTATGGTAAATCTTTATAATCACAGGTTTACAAGCCTGAATTATGGTCTCAATGACCGATTCCAAAAATCCACGCTTGGATAAAATTAAGTGTTCAATCTCCAAGCAGTCAGCTTCAGAGAAACTAGATTTGGATAAAGGAAGGGCCTTTGAAGTAGAAGGTCCTTCCTCAACGGAAGTCTCCAAGGTGGAAGAGATGACATGTCCACCAGGTCTGCATACCAAATCCTGCAAGGCCACACCGGTACAATGAGGATCACTGACGCCAACTCCTGCTTGATTCGAGCAATGACCCAAGGTAGAAGAGCATACGGAGGAAATAGGTATGCGAGACAGAAATTCCAAGGTACCGCCAGAGCGTCTATCAGTACAGCCTGAGGGTCCCTTGACCTTGATCCGTACCTTGGAAGCTTGGCATTCTGCAGAGATGCCATGAGATCCAATTCCGGCTAACCCATTTGAGAATCAGGCTGGAAAACCCTTCCAGCTGGAGTTCCCCACTCCCCCGGGTGAAAGGTCTGCCTGCTCAGTAAGTCCGCCTCCCAGTTGTCCACTCCTGGGATGTGGATCGCCGATAGACCGCAATTGTGGGTCTCCGCCCATTATCTTGGCTACCTCTGTCATGGCCAAGGAATTTTGCGTTCCTCCCTGATGGTTGATGTATGCCACTGAAGTTATGTTGTCCGAATGGAACCTGATGAACCGGGCTGGGGCTAACTGAGGCCAGGCGAGCATTGAAGATTGCTCTCAGCTCCAGAATGTTTATGGGTAGAACAGACTACGACCAAGTCCATGTTCCCTTAGCCTTTAGAGAGCCCCAGACAGCTTGTGTCTGTCACAATCACCCAAGAGGGTCTGCGAAAGCAAGTTTCCTGAGATAGATGATCCTGAGACAACCACCAAAGAAGAGAATCCCTTGTCTCCTGCTCCAGCTGTAATTGCGGAGACAGATCCGCATAATCTCTGTTCCACTGACTGAGCATGCTTAACTGCAAAGGTCTGAGGTGAAAACGGTGAACGGGATGATGTCCATTGCCGCTACCATCAGACCGATTACCTACATGCACTGAGTCACTGATGGCCGAGGAGAGGACTGAAGCACTAGGCAAGAATCAAAAATCTTTGATTTCCTGACATCTGTCAGAAAAAATTTCATTGATAAGGAATCTATTATGGCTCCCAAGAAAATTACCCTTGTATTTTCCAACCGTGAGATCACAGGAAAGATAACATTTCTGTGTGGGATCTTGCTTGTTGAAAGGATGGCGCCTGAACCAGAATGTTGTCCAGATAAGGTGCCACTGCAATGCCCCGCAATCAGAGCACCGCCAACAGGGATCCCAGAACCTTTAAGAAAATTCTTGGGAGCTGTGGCAAGGCCGAACGGAAGAGCCATGAACTGGAAGTGTTAGGTCTAGAAATGCAAACCTTAGAAATGTGTGATGGTCCCTGTGGATGGGAACATGCAGGTACGCGTCCTTTAAAATCTACCATTGTCATAAATTGACCCTCTTGGATCAAAGTTAGAATGGAACGAATAGTTTCCATCTTGAAGGACGGCACTCTGAGAAATTTGTTTAGACTCTTGAGATCTAAAATTGGTCTGAAGGTTCCCTCCTTTTTGGGAACCACGAACAGATTGGAATAGAACCCCAGACCCCGTTCCTGCATCGGAACAGGAACTATCCTCCCAGGTCGGAGAGGTCCCGAACACAGTATAAGAACGCCTCTTTTTGTATGGTCTACAGATACTCTTTAAAGCAGAAACCTGCCCCTGGGAGGAAAGGTCTTGAACTCTAGTTTGTATCCCTGGGACACGATGTCCACCGCCCAGGGATCCTGAACATCTCGAACCCAAGCCTGAGTGAAGAAGGATAGTCTGCCCCACACAAGATCTGGTCCCGGATCGGGGGCAGGCCCTTCATGCTGTTTTTTTTTTTTATTCAATAGGCTTTTTTTTTTGTGTGTCCCAGAAAAAAAAAATAAAGTTAACACTTACCTTAAGACTTCTGCAAGGCAGCTCAGTAGGTTTCAGAGGCCAGTTCCCTCACATGGACCTGTGGATAGAAACTAAGACTGAGTAACCTTACTCAGGCTTGCACGGTTAGGGCAGCATAAATATATGGGAGGCGCAGTGAGGGTTATACCCCACAAGATCCCATTGCTTTAAAGCCACCACTGCTCTACTGATGAGACTGATATGGACTACGGCTACACCCTAGAACAAAACAGCACAATCTTGCACTGCTGAAAAATAATAATTTTAATAATAAAAATCTTGCTTGAAGAATCTTTAACACCTAATTTTACCACTTCCTTGCTCTAACGTAGGCAAAGAGAATGACTGGGGTTGGAGGGAAGGGAGGTGATATTTAACAGCTTTGCTGTGATGTTCTTTGTCGCCTGTTGCTGGGCAGGAGTGATATTCCCAATAGTAATTAGATGATCCGTGGACTCATCGTGTCATTAGAAACAAAAAAAAACAATTTATGCTTACCTGATAAATTTATTTCTCTTGTGGTGTATCCAGTCCACAGATCATCCATTACTTGTGGGATATTCTCATTCCCAACAGGAAGTTGCAAGAGGACACCCACAGCAGAGCTGTAATATAGCTCCTCCCCTAACTGTCATAGCCAGTCATTCAACCGAAAACAAGCCGAGAAAGGAGGAACCATAGGGTGCAGTGGTTACTGTAGTTTAAATTTAAAAATTACCTTCCTTAAAATGACAGGGCGGGCCGTGGACTGGATACACTACAAGAGAAATAAATTTATCAGGTAAGCATAAATTGTGTTTTCTCTTGTAAGGTGTATCCAGTCCACGGATCATCCATTACGTGTGGGATACCAATACCAAAGCTAAAGTACACGGATGAAGGGAGGGACAAGGCAGGAACTTAAATGGAAGGAACCACTGCCCGTAAAACCTGTCTCCCAAATATAGCCTCCGAAGAAGCAAAAGTATCAAATTTGTAAAAGTTTGAAAAAATATGAAGCGAAGACCAAGTTGTCACCTTGCAAATCTGATCAAAAGAAGCCTCATTTTTAAAGGCCCAAGTGGAAGCCACAGCTCTAGTGGAATGAACTGTAATCCATTCAGGAGGCTGCTGTCCAGCAGTCTCATAGGCTAAGCGGATTAAGCTTCTTAGTCAAAAAGAAAAAGAGGTTGCCGAAGCCTTTTGACCTCTCCTCTGTCCAGAGTAGACAACAAAGCAGATGTTTGACGAAAATCTTTAGTAGCTTGTAAGTAAAACTTTAAAGCACGGACCACGTCCAGATTGTGTAACAAGGATGGAACAACAATCTCTTGATTGATATTCTTGTTAGATACTACCTTAGGTAAGAACCCAGGTTTGGTACGCAGGACTACCTTATCTGTATGAAAAATCAGATAAGGAGAATCACATTGTAAGGCAGATAGCTCAGAGACTCTACGAGCCGAGGAAATAGCTACCAAAAAAAGAACTTTCCAAGATAAAAGCTTGATATCTATGGAATGAAGAGGTTCAAACGGAACTCCTTGAAGAACTTTAAGAACCAAGTTTAAGCTCCATGGTGGAGCAACAGGTTTAAACACAGGCTTGATTCTAACTAAAGCCTGACAAAATGCCTCAACGTCTGGAACATCTGCCAGACGCTTAACTAGCTGACAATCCTTTTTCCAAACCTTCTTGGAGAAAAGATAATATCCTAGCAATCCTGACCTTACTCCATGAGTAACCCTTGGATTCACACCAATAAAAGATATCTACGCCATACCTTATGGTAAATTTTCCTGGTGACAGGCTTTCGTGCCTGTCTTACGGTATCAATAACTGACTCGGAGAAGCCACGCTTTGATAAAATCAAGCGTTCAATCTCCAGGCAGTCAGCCTCAGAGAAATTAGATTTGGATGGTTGAAAGGACCCTGAAGTAGAAGGTCCTGTTTCAGAGGCAGAGACCATGGTGGAAAGGATGACATGTCCACTAGATCTGCATACCAGGTCCTGCGTGGCCACGGAGGTGCTATCAGAATCACAGATGCTCTCTCCTGCTTGATCTTGGCAATCAGTCGAGGGAGCAGAGGAAACGGTGGAAACACATAAGCCAGGTTGAAAGACCAGGGCGCTGCTAGAGCATCTATCAGTGTCGCCTTGGGATCCCTGGACCTGGATCCGTAACACGGAAGCTTGGCGTTCTGGCGAGACGCCATGAGATCCAGTTCTGGTTTGCCCCAACGATGAATCAGTTGTGCAAATACCTCCGGATGGAGTTCCCACTCTCCCGGATGAAAAGTCTGACGACTTAGAAAATCCGCCTCCCAGTGCTCTACACCTGGGATATGGATAGCTGATAGGTGGCAAGAGTGAATCTCTGCCCAGCAAATTATTTTTTAAACTTCTAACATCTCTAGGGAACTTCTCGTTCCCCCTTGATGGTTGATGTAAGCTACAGTCGTGATGTTGTCCGACTGAAATCCGATGTACCTCAGAGTTGCTAACTGAGGACAAGCCTGAAGAGCCTTGAATATCGCTCTTAGTTCCAGAATATTTAATGGAAGGAGAGACTCCTCCTGAGTCCACGATCCCTGAGCCTTCAGGGAGTTCCAGACTGCACCCCAACCTAGAAGGCTGGCATCTGTTACAATTGTCCAATCTGGCCTGCGAAAGGTCATACCTTTGGACAGATGGACCTGAGATAGCCACCATAGAAGAGAATCCCTGGTCTCTTGGTCCAGATTCAGTTGAGGGGACAAATCTGTGTAATCCCCGTTCCACTGACTGAGCATGCATAGTTGCAGCGGTCTGAGATGTAAGCGTGCAAACGGCACTATGTCCATTGCCGCTACCATTAAGCCGATTACTTCCATACACTGAGCCACCGAAGGGCGCGGAATGGAATGAAGAACCCGGCAGGAATTTAGAAGCTTTGATAACCTGGACTCAGTCAGGTGAATTTTCATTTCTACAGAATCTATCAGAGTCCCTAGAAAGGAAACTCTTGTGAGTGGGGATAGAACTCTTTTCCTCGTTCACTTTCCACCCATGCGACCACAGAAATGCCAGTACTACGTCCGAATGAGACTTGGCAATTTGGAAGTTTGACGCCTGTATCAGGATGTCTAAATAAAGGGCTACTGCTATGCCCCGCGGCCTTAGGACCGCCATAAGCGACCCTAGAACCTTTGCAAAGATTCTTGGGGCTGTAGCTAATCCCAAGTGAAGAGCTACAACTGGTAATGCCTGTCTTGAAAGGCAAACCTGAGAAACCGATGATGATCTTTGTGTATCGGAATGTGAAGATAAGCATCCTTTAGATCCACTGTAGTCATATATTGACCCTCCTGGATCAGTGGTAGGATGGTACGAATAGTTTCCATCTTGAACGACAGAACTTTGAGGAATTTGTTTAAGATCTTTAGATCCAAAATTGGTCTGAAGGTTCCCTCTTTTTTGGGAACCACAAACAGATTTGAGTAAAAACCCTGTCCCTGTTCCTCCTTTGGAACTGGATGGATCACTCCCATAACTAGGAGGTCTCGTACACAGTGTAAGAATGCCTCTCTTTATCTGGTGTGCAGATAATTGTGAAAGGTGAAATCTCCCTTTTGGCGGGGAAGCTTTGAAGTCCAGAAGATATCCCTGGGATATAATTTCCAACGCCCAGGGATCCTGAACATCTCTTGCCCACGCCTGGGCAAAGAGTGAAAGTCTGCCCCCTTCTAGATCCGTTCCCGGATAGGGCGCCGTTCCTTCATGCTGTCTTAGAGGCAGCAGCAGGCTTTTTTACCTACTTACCTTTTTTCCAGGTCAGGTTTGGTCTCCAGACCGTCTTGGATTGAGCAAAAGTTCCCTCTTGTTTATTATTAGAGGAAGTTGATGCCGCACCTGCCTTGAAGTTTTGAAAGGCACGAAAATTAGACTGTTTGGCCCTAGATTTGGACCTGTCCTGAGGAAGGGCATGACCTTTTCCTCCAGTGATATCAGCAATAATCTCCTTCAACCAGGCCCGAATAGGGTCTGCCCCTTGAAGGGAATGTTAAGTAGCTTAGATTTTGAAGTCATGTCAGCTGACCATGATCTAAGCCATAGCGCTCTGCGCGCCTGTATAGCAAAACCAGAATTCTTAGCCGTTAGTTTAGTCAAATGAACAATGGCATCAGAATAAAAGAATTGGCTAGCTTAAGTGCTCTAAGTTTGCCAAGCATGTCATCCAATGGAGTCGCTACCTGTAAAGCCTCTTCCAGAGACTCAAACCAGGACGCCGCAGCAGCAGTGACAGGGGCAATGCATGCAAGGGGCTGTAGGATAAAACCTTGTTGAATAAATATTTTCTTAAGGTAACCTAATTTTTTATCCATTGGATCTAAAAAAAGCACAACTGTCCTCGACAGGGATAGTAGTACGCTTTACTAGAGTAGAAACTGCTCCCTCCACCTTAGGGACTGTCTGCCATAAGTCCCATGTGGTGGCGTCTATTGGAAACATTTTTCTAAAAATAGGAGGGGAAGAGAACGGCACACCTGGTCTATCCCATTCCTTATTAATAATTTCTGTAAACCTTTTAGGTATTTGGAAAAACATCAGTACACACCGGCACTGCAAAGTATTTATCCAGTCTACACAATTTCTCTGGCACTGCAATGGTATCACAGTCATTCAGAGCAGCTAAAACCTCCCTAAGCAACACGCGGAGGTGTTCAAGCTTAAATTTAAATGTAGAAATATTAGAATCAGGTATCTTTCCTGAGTCATTAACATCACCCACTGACTGAAGCTCTCTTTCCTCAGCTTCTGCATATTGTGAGGCAGTATCAGACATGTTTCTTAAAGCGTCAGTATGCTCTGCATTTTGTCTCACCCCAGAGCTATCTCGCTTACCTCTAAGTTTAGGTAGTCTGGCTAATACCACTGACAGTATTATCCATGACTGCCGCCATGTCTTGTAAAGTAAACGCTATGGGCGCCCTAGATGTACTTGGCGCCATTTGAGCGCGAGTCCCTTAAGCGGAAGACAAAGGGTCTGACACGTGGAGAAAGTTAGTCGGCATAACTTCCCCCTCGTCAGATTCCTCTGGTGATAAATTTTTTTAAAGACAGAAAATGATCTTTATTGCATAAAATGAAATCAGTACATTTGGTACACATTCTAAGGGGGGTTCCACCATGGCTTTTAAACATAATAAACAAGGAGTTTCTTCTATGTCAGACATGTTTATACAGAATAGCAATGAGACTAGCAAGCTTGGAAAACACTTTAAATCAAGTTAACAAGCAAATATAAAAAACGGTACTGTGCCTTTAAGAGAAACAAATTTTGTCAGAATTTGAAAAACAGTGAAAAAATGCAGTAAATCAAACAAAATTTTTACAGTGTGTATAATAGGCTAACAGAGCATTGCACCCACTTGCAAATGGATGATTAACCCCTTAGTTCAAAAAACGGATCAAAAAAACGAAATAGATGTTTTTTAACAGTCACAACCAACTGCCACAGCAAGCTGTGGCCCTACCTTCCCCAATAAACGACTTTGGAAAGCCTTTGGGCCCTTTAGAGATGTCCTATAGCATTCAGAGGGCCTTTGAGGGAAGCTGGATGTCACAGTTTAAAAGTTACAGTTGGTGCAGTTAAAATTACATACTACAACAGTGGAAATTGTTTCTAGTCAAAATTTAAGCCAGCCATGTGGAAAAAACTAGGCCCCAATAAAGTTTTATCACCAAAGCATATATAAAAACGATTAAACATGCCAGCAAACGTTTTATATTGCAATATCATAAGGGTATTACCCCTGGGAGTAAGCATGATACCAGTCGATATTAAATCACTGTATTCAGACTTAACTTACATTAATCCGGTATCAGCAGCATTTTCTAGTGTTTTCCATCTCTAGAAAAAATTATAACTGCACATACCTGATAGCAGAATAAACTGCACGCCATTCTCTCGCTGAAGTTACCTCATCTGTGTAATCCCCTCAGACATATGTGAGAACAGCAATGGATCTTAGTTACAACCTGCTAAGATCATAGAAACCTCAGGCAGATTCTTCTTCTATTTACTGCCTGAGATAAAATAGCACAACTCTGGTACTATTTAAAAATAAACTAGCTATATTTAACCACTCTCTCCTACAACGTCCTTGCTTGTTGAGAGTTGCAAGAGAATGACTGGCTATGACAGTTAGGGGAGGAGCTATATTACAGCTCTGCTGTGGGTGTCCTCTTACAACTTCCTGTTGGGAATGAGAATATCCCACAAGTAATGGATGATCCGTGGACTGGATACACCTTACAAGAGAAAAAAAACACTTAATGGGCTATATAAATAGATCTACAAAATATTTATGCAAAGAAAAAAAAAAAAAAAAAAAAAAAAAAAAGGTATTATGTCCCTTTAAGCTCTCATGTGACACTATCAAACACCTTTAAAAAACAGAATTTATGCTTACCTGATAAATTGCTTTCTCCAACGGTGTGTCCGGTCCACGGCGTCATCCATAACTTGTGGGAATATTCTCTTCCCCAACAGGAAATGGCAAAGAGCACAGCAAAAGCTGTCCATATAGTCCCTCCTAGGCTCCGCCCACCCCAGTCATTCGACAGACGGACAGGAGAAAAACAGGAGAAACCATAGGGTGCTGTGGTGACTGTAGTTAAAGAAAGAAATTCATCAAACCTGATTAAAAAAAAACCAGGGCGGGCCGTGGACCGGACACACCGCTGGAGAAAGCAATTTATCAGGTAAGCATAAATTCTGTTTTCTCCAACATTGGTGTGTCCGCTCCACGGCGTCATCCATAACTTGTGGGAACCAATACCAAAGCTTTAGGACACGGATGAAGGGAGGGAGCCAATCAGGTTACCTAAACGGAAGGCACCACGGCTTGCAAAACCTTTCTCCCAAAAATAGCCTCAGAAGAAGCAAAAGTATCAAATTTGTAGAATTTATCTGAAGGCACAGACATGTTAAACAGGCTTAAACTTGTCAATAAAATACAAAAACCGTTTTAAAACAAAAACAGAATTTATGTTTACCTGATAAATTACTTTCTCCAACGGTGTGTCCGGTCCACGGCGTCATCCTTACTTGTGGGATATTCTCTTCCCCAACAGGAAATGGCAAAGAGCCCAGCAAAGCTGGTCACATGATCCCTCCTAGGCTCCGCCTACCCCAGTCATTCGACCGACGTTAAGGAGGAATATTTGCATAGGAGAAACCATATGGTACCGTGGTGACTAGTTAAAGAAAATAAATTATCAGACCTGATTAAAAAACCAGGGCGGGCCGTGGACCGGACACACCGTTGGAGAAAGTAATTTATCAGGTAAAAATAAATTCTTTTTTCTCCAACATAGGTGTGTCCGGTCCACGGCGTCATCCTTACTTGTGGGAACCAATACCAAAGCTTTAGGACACGGATGAAGGGAGGGAGCAAATCAGGTCACCTAAATGGAAGGCACCACGGTTTGCAAAACCTTTCTCCCAAAAATAGCCTCAGAAGAAGCAAAAGTATCAAACTTGTAAAATTTGGTAAAAGTGTGCAGTGAAGACCAAGTCGCTGCCCTACATATCTGATCAACAGAAGCCTCGTTCTTGAAGGCCCATGTGGAAGCCACAGCCCTAGTGGAATGAGCTGTGATTCTTTCGGGAGGCTGCCGTCCGGCAGTCTCGTAAGCCAATCTGATGATGCTTTTAATCCAAAAAGAGAGAGAGGTAGAAGTTGCTTTTTGACCTCTCCTTTTACCGGAATAAACAACAAACAAGGAAGATGTTTGTCTAAAATCCTTTGTAGCATCTAAATAGAATTTTAGAGCGCGAACAACATCCAAATTGTGCAACAAACGTTCCTTCTTTGAAACTGGTTTCGGACACAGAGAAGGTACGATAATCTCCTGGTTAATGTTTTTGTTAGAAACAACTTTTGGAAGAAAACCAGGTTTAGTACGTAAAACCACCTTATCTGCATGGAACACCAGATAAGGAGGAGAACACTGCAGAGCAGATAATTCTGAAACTCTTCTGGCAGAAGAAATTGCAACTAAAAACAAAACTTTCCAAGATAATAATTTAATATCAACGGAATGCAAGGGTTCAAACGGAACCCCCTGAAGAACTGAAAGAACTAAATTGAGACTCCAAGGAGGAGTCAAAGGTTTGTAAACAGGCTTAATTCTAACCAGAGCCTGAACAAAGGCTTGAACATCTGGCACAGCAGCCAGTTTTTTGTGAAGTAACACTGACAAGGCAGAAATCTGTCCCTTCAGGGAACTTGCAGATAATCCTTTTTCCAATCCTTCTTGAAGGAAGGATAGAATCCTAGGAATCTTAACCTTGTCCCAAGGGAATCCTTTAGATTCACACCAACAGATATATTTTTTCCAAATTTTGTGGTAAATCTTTCTAGTTACAGGCTTTCTGGCCTGAACAAGAGTATCGATAACAGAATCTGAGAACCCTCGCTTCGATAAAATCAAGCGTTCAATCTCCAAGCAGTCAGCTGGAGTGAAACCAGATTCGGATGTTCGAACGGACCCTGAACAAGAAGGTCTCGTCTCAAAGGTAGCTTCCAAGGTGGAGCCGATGACATATTCACCAGATCTGCATACCAAGTCCTGCGTGGCCACGCAGGAGCTATCAAAATCACTGACGCCCTCTCCTGATTGATCCTGGCTACCAGCCTGGGGATGAGAGGAAACGGCGGGAACACATAAGCTAGTTAGAAGGTCCAAGGTGCTACTAGTGCATCCACTAGAGCCGCCTTGGGATCCCTGGATCTGGACCCGTAGCAAGGAACTTTGAAGTTCTGACGAGAGGCCATCAGATCCATGTCTGGAATGCCCCACAGCTGAGTGACTTGGGCAAAGATTTCCGGATGGAGTTCCCACTCCCCCGGATGCAATGTCTGACGACTCAGAAAATCCGCTTCCCAATTTTCCACTCCTGGGATGTGGATAGCAGACAGGTGGCAGGAGTGAGACTCCGCCCATAGAATGATTTTGGTCACTTCTTCCATCGCTAGGGAACTCCTTGTTCCCCCCTGATGGTTGATGTACGCAACAGTTGTCATGTTGTCTGATTGAAACCGTATGAACTTGGCCCTCGCTAGCTGAGGCCAAGCCTTGAGAGCATTGAATATCGCTCTCAGTTCCAGAATATTTATCGGTAGAAGAGATTCTTCCCGAGACCAAAGACCCTGAGCTTTCAGGGATCCCCAGACCGCGCCCCAGCCCATCAGACTGGCGTCGGTCGTGACAATGACCCACTCTGGTCTGCGGAATGACATCCCTTGTGACAGGTTGTCCAGGGACAGCCACCAACGGAGTGAGTCTCTGGTCCTCTGATTTACCTGTATCTTCGGAGACAAGTCTGTATAGTCCCCATTCCACTGACTGAGCATGCACAGTTGTAATGGTCTTAGATGAATGCGCGCAAAAGGAACTATGTCCATTGCCGCTACCATCAACCCGATCACTTCCATGCACTGAGCTATGGAAGGAAGAGGAACGGAATGAAGTATCCGACAAGAGTCTAGAAGTTTTGTTTTTCTGGCCTCTGTTAGAAAAATCCTCATTTCTAAGGAGTCTATAATTGTTCCCAAGAAGGGAACCCTTGTTGACGGGGATAGAGAACTCTTTTCCACGTTCACTTTCCATCCGTGAGATCTGAGAAAGGCCAGGACGATGTCCGTGTGAGCCTTTGCTTGAGGAAGGGACGACGCTTGAATCAGAATGTCGTCCAAGTAAGGTACTACAGCAATGCCCCTTGGTCTTAGCACAGCTAGAAGGGATCCTAGTACCTTTGTGAAAATCCTTGGAGCAGTGGCTAATCCGAAAGGAAGCGCCACGAACTGGTAATGTTTGTCCAGGAATGCGAACCTTAGGAACCGATGATGTTCCTTGTGGATAGGAATATGTAGATACGCATCCTTTAAATCCACCGTGGTCATGAATTGACCTTCCTGGATGGAAGGAAGAATAGTTCGAATGGTTTCCATCTTGAACGATGGAACCTTGAGAAACTTGTTTAAGATCTTGAGATCTAAGATTGGTCTGAACGTTCCCTCTTTTTTGGGAACTATGAACAGATTGGAGTAGAACCCCATCCCTTGTTCTCTTAATGGAACAGGATGAATCACTCCCATTTTTAACAGGTCCTCTACACAATGTAAGAATGCCTGTCTTTTTATGTGGTCTGAAGACAACTGAGACCTGTGGAACCTCCCCCTTGGGGGAAGTCCCTTGAATTCCAGAAGATAACCTTGGGAGACTATTTCTAGCGCCCAAGGATCCAGAACATCTCTTGCCCAAGCCTGAGCGAAGAGAGAGAGTCTGCCCCCCACCAGATCCGGTCCCGGATCGGGGGCCAACATTTCATGCAGTCTTGGTAGCAGTGGCAGGTTTCTTGGCCTGCTTTCCCTTGTTCCAGCCTTGCATTGGTCTCCAAGCTGGCTTGGCTTGAGAAGTATTACCCTCTTGCTTAGAGGACGTAGCACCTTGGGCTGGTCCGTTTCTACGAAAGGGACGAAAATTAGGTTTATTTTTTGCCTTGAAAGGCCGATCCTGAGGAAGGGCGTGGCCCTTACCCCCAGTGATATCAGAGATAATCTCTTTCAAGTCAGGGCCAAACAGCGTTTTCCCCTTGAAAGGAATGTTAAGTAGCTTGTTCTTGGAAGACGCATCAGCCGACCAAGATTTCAACCAAAGCGCTCTGCGCGCCACAATAGCAAACCCAGAATTCTTAGCCGCTAACCTAGCCAATTGCAAAGTGGCGTCTAGGGTGAAAGAATTAGCCAATTTGAGAGCATTGATTCTGTCCATAATCTCCTCATAAGGAGGAGAATCACTATCGACCGCCTTTATCAGCTCATCGAACCAGAAACATGCGGCTGTAGCGACAGGGACAATGCATGAAATTGGTTGTAGAAGGTAACCCTGCTGAACAAACATCTTTTTAAGCAAACCTTCTAATTTTTTATCCATAGGATCTTTGAAAGCACAACTATCCTCTATGGGTATAGTGGTGCGTTTGTTTAAAGTGGAAACCGCTCCCTCGACCTTGGGGACTGTCTGCCATAAGTCCTTTCTGGGGTCGACCATAGGAAACAATTTTTTAAATATGGGGGGAGGGACGAAAGGAATACCGGGCCTTTCCCATTCTTTATTAACAATGTCCGCCACCCGCTTGGGTATAGGAAAAGCTTCTGGGAGCCCCGGCACCTCTAGGAACTTGTCCATTTTACATAGTTTCTCTGGGATGACCAAACTTGTCACAATCATCCAGAGTGGATAATACCTCCTTAAGCAGAATGCGGAGATGTTCCAACTTAAATTTAAATGCAATCACATCAGGTTCAGCCTGTTGAGAAATGTTCCCTGAATCAGTAATTTCTCCCTCAGACAAAACCTCCCTGGCCCCATCAGACTGGGTTAGGGGCCCTTCAGAGATATTAATATCAGCGTCGTCATGCTCTTCAGTATCTAAAACAGAGCAGCCGCGCTTACGCTGACAAGTGTTCATTTTGGCTAAAATGTTTTTGACAGAATTATCCATTACAGCCGTTAATTGTTGCATAGTAAGGAGTATTGGCGCGCTAGATGTACTAGGGGCCTCCTGAGTGGGCAAGACTCGTGTAGACGAAGGAGGGAATGATGCAGTACCATGCTTACTCCCCTCACTTGAGGAATCATCTTGGGCATCATTGTCATTATCACATAAATCACATTTATTTAAATGAATAGGAATTCTGGCTTCCCCACATTCAGAACACAGTCTATCTGGTAGTTCAGACATGTTAAACAGGCATAAACTTGAAAACAAAGTACAAAAACGTTTTAAAATAAAACCGTTACTGTCACTTTAAATTTTAAACTGAACACACTTTATTACTGCAATTGCGAAAAAACATGAAGGAATTGTTCAAAATTCACCAAATTTTCACCACAGTGTCTTAAAGCCTTAAAAGTATTGCACACCAAATTTGGAAGCTTTAACCCTTAAAATAACGGAACCGGAGCCGTTTTAAACTTTAACCCCTTTACAGTCCCTGGTATCTGCTTTGCTGAGACCCAACCAAGCCCAAAGGGGAATACGATACCAAATGACGCCTTCAGAAAGTCTTTTCTAAGTATCAGAGCTCCTCTCACATGCGACTGCATGCCATGCCTCTCAAAAACAAGTGCGCCACACCGGCGCGAAAATGAGGCTCTGCTTATGCTTTGGGAAAGCCCCTAAGGAATAAGGTGTCTAATACAGTGCCTGCCGATATTATTATATCAAAATACCCAGATAAAATGATTCCTCAAGGCTAAATATGTGTTAATAATGAATCGATTTAGCCCAGAAAAAGTCTACAGTCTTAATAAGCCCTTGTGAAGCCCTTATTTACGATCGTAATAAACATGGCTTACCGGATCCCATAGGGAAAATGACAGCTTCCAGCATTACATCGTCTTGTTAGAATGTGTCATACCTCAAGCAGCAAGAGACTGCACACTGTTCCCCCAACTGAAGTTAATTGCTCTCAACAGTCCTGTGTGGAACAGCCATGGATTTTAGTTACGGTTGCTAAAATCATTTTCCTCATACAAACAGAAATCTTCATCTCTTTTCTGTTTCTGAGTAAATAGTACATACCAGCACTATTTCAAAATAACAAACTCTTGATTGAATAATAAAAACTACAGTTAAACACTAAAAAACTCTAAGCCATCTCCGTGGAGATGTTGCCTGTACAACGGCAAAGAGAATGACTGGGGTAGGCGGAGCCTAGGAGGGATCATGTGACCAGCTTTGCTGGGCTCTTTGCCATTTCCTGTTGGGTTAGAGAATATCCCACAAGTAAGGATGACGCCGTGGACCGGACACACCTATGTTGGAGAAACCGTTACTGTCTCTTTAAATTTTAAACAGGGCACACTTTTTTACTGAATATGTGAAAAACTATGAAGGAATTGTTCACTGTTCACTGTTTTCACCACAGTGTCTTAAAGCATTCAAAGCATTGCACCCCAAATTTCAGACCTTTAACCCTTAAAATGACGAAACCGGAGCCGTTTACAGTTTTAACCCCTCTACAGTCCCAGCTACAGCCTTTGCTGCGACTTTACCAAACCCAGGGGGGTATACGATACCAAATGAAGCCTTCTAGGAACCTTTTCAACTACTTCCAGACCCACACACATGCAGCTGCATGTCCAGCTCTCAAAAGTAACTGCGCAGTAATGGCGCGAAAATGAGGCTCTTCCTACTACATAGAAGGCCCTTCCTGACTGGGAAGGTGTCTAACCAGTGCCTGACGTAAAAAAAAACATTCCCCAAAGTTATAAAGTGTGAATTTCAACATCAAGCTGTATAACATGCCCAAATAAAGCAATCGATCTAGCCCATAAAAGTGTCTACCAGTTTTATAGCCCATATTAAGCCCTTTATTCTGTTTGAGACTAAGAAAATGGCTTACCAGTCCCCATGATGGGGAAAATGACAGCCTTCCAGCATTACTCAGTCTTGTTAGAAATATGGCTAGTCATACCTTAAGCAGAAAAGTCTGCCAACTGTTTCCCCCAACTGAAGTTCTCATCTCAACAGTCCTATGTGGAAACAGCAAACAATTATAGTTACTGCTGCTAAAATCATATTCCTCTCACAAACAGAACTCTTCATCTTTTTCTGTTTCAGAGTAAATAGTACATACCAGCACTATTTTAAAATAACAAACTCTTGATAGTAGAATAAAAAACTACAACTAAACACCACATACTCTTTACCATCTCCGTAGAGATGCTGCTTGTTCAGCGGCAAAGAGAATGACTGGGGTGGGCGGAGCCTAGGAGGGACTATATGGACAGCTTTTGCTGTGCTCTTTGCCATTTCCTGTTGGGGAAGAGAATATTCCCACAAGTTATGGATGACGCCGTGGACCGGACACACCAATGTTGGAGAAATATAAAGGGAAATTAGTGGATGTGATATTCTTGGATTTTGCACTTACTTCCTCATTAGATTAGTTTGACATGATCTTTTTTTCATAAAACCATGCGGATTTGAACTCAATCTTATGTCCATTTGCAACACAAGAAGCAAATATTTTATGTTTTTTCAAAATGAAACAAGAAAATTATGATCTGCAATTTATGTAAATGAATGAATGTGTAAATAGAATGTTTCATAGGTAATGTCAGGCTTTTCCTACCAACACATTTAATTTGTGCTACATATACAAACCCGGCCACATCTGTCCCTAGTTAGTTGAGAAGACGGACTACAGAGATTTTATTAACACAATGACAGAAGCAAGTCCTGTTATCTCCAGACAAGTTTGTATTGGCTTCTCCAAATAAGGAAAGTGGTGGAAGAAGTTTGATGATTGCAAAACAGCTGCAGCAAACAAGGTGTTAATCTGTTCTAATAACACTCAGACTCTGCTGATATGTTAATCTATTGGAAGACTGCAGAAATATGTACTAATTACATGATGTTTACAGTCACTTCAGGTCATGATAAAGACCCCAGGTTCAATGGCCAGTACTTTATTTCTTGATTAATGAGGACAATGTAGGAGCCCAGACAATTAGTCCATGTATTAGTACGCATTGCAAATTTGTACAGTCACTAGGTTTCTTGATTAAAGGGACAGTCTACACCATCATTTTTATTGTTTTAAAAGATAGTCAATCCCTTTATTACCCATTCTTGCATAACCAACAGTTATATTAATATACTTTTAACCTATGTGATTATCTTGTATCTAAGTCTCTGCAAACTGCCCCTTTATTTCAGTTCTTTTGACAGACTTGCAGTTTAGCCAATCAGTGCCTGTTCCCAGATAACTTCACGTGCACAGTGTTATCTATATGAAATACATGAACTAACACCCTCTAGTGGTGAAAAACTGTTAAAATGCATTCTGAAAAAAGAGGTGGCCTTCAAGGTGTAAGAAATTAGCATATGAACCTCCTAGGTTAAGCTTTCAACTAAGAATACCAAGAGAACAAAGCAAAATTGGTGATACAAGTAAAATTGGAAAATTGTTTCAAATTACATGCTCTATCTGAACCATAAAAGTTTATTTTGGCCTAGACTGTCCCTTTAATGCTAACTGCACCATTCTTGTAAACTGAGTTCTTGTGTGCATACACAATTGCTGGCTGATGTTTAACCCAGGTAAATTAAACTGTTCTGCTTTGCTGGCAGATACAATGTAATGAATACAAATATTGGCTGGAAAAAAATAAATTGCTAAAATATTGGATAGGAAATTACTCAGATAGAAAAACAGAATTTATGTTTACCTGATAAATTACTTTCTCCAACGGTGTGTCCGGTCCACGGCGTCATCCTTACTTGTGGGATATTCTCTTCCCCAACAGGAAATGGCAAAGAGCCCAGCAAAGCTGGTCACATGATCCCTCCTAGGCTCCGCCTTCCCCAGTCATTCGACCGACGTAAAGGAGGAATATTTGCATAGGAGAAATCATATGATACCGTGGTGACTGTAGTTAAAGAAAATAAATCATCAGACCTGATTAAAAAACCAGGGCGGGCCATGGACCGGACACACCGTTGGAGAAAGTAATTTATCAGGTAAACATAAATTCTGTTTTCTCCAACATAGGTGTGTCCGGTCCACGGCGTCATCCTTACTTGTGGGAACCAATACCAAAGCTTTAGGACACGGATGATGGGAGGGAGCAAATCAGGTCACCTAGATGGAAGGCACCACGGTTTGCAAAACCTTTCTCCCAAAAATAGCCTCAGAAGAAGCAAAAGTATCAAATTTGTAAAATTTGGTAAAAGTGTGCAGTGAAGACCAAGTCGCTGCCTTACATATCTGATCAACAGAAGCCTCGTTCTTAAAGGCCCATGTGGAAGCCACGGCCCTAGTGGAATGAGCTGTGATTCTTTCAGGAGGCTGCCGTCCGGCAGTCTCATAAGCCAATCTGATGATGCTTTTAAGCCAAAAAGATAGAGAGGTAGAAGTTGCTTTTTGACCTCTCCTTTTACCAGAATAAACAACAAACAAGGAAGATGTTTGTCTGAAATCCTTTGTAGCATCTAAATAGAATTTTAGAGCACGGACAACGTCCAAATTGTGTAACAAACGTTCCTTCTATGAAACTGGATTCGGACACAAAGAAGGTACAACTATCTCCTGGTTAATATTTTTTTGGAAACAACCTTCGGAAGAAAACCAGGCTCAGTACGTAAAAACCACCTTATCTGCATGGACCAGATAGGGCGGAGAACACTGCAGAGCAGATAACTTAGAAACTCTTCTAGCAGAAGAAATTGCAACCTAAAACAAAACTTTCCAAGATAATAACTTAATATCTATGGAATGTAAGGGTTCAAACGGAACCCCTTGAAGAACTGAAAGAACTAGATTAAGACTCCAGGGAAGAGTCAAAGGTCTGTAAACAGGCTTGATTCTAACCAGAGCCTGAACAAACGCTTAAACGTCTGGCACAGCTGCCAGCCTTTTGTGAAGTAAAACAGATAAAGCAGAGATCTGTCCCTTCAGAGAACTTGCAGATAATCCTTTCTCCAAACCTTCTTGTAGAAAGGATAGAATCTTAGGAATTTTTATCTTGTTCCATGGGAATCCTTTAGATTCACACCAACAGATATATTTTTTCCATATATTATGGTAAATTTTTCTAGTTACAGGCTTTCTAGCCTGAATAAGAGTATCTACTACAGAATCTGAAAACCCACGCTTTGATAAAATCAAGCGTTCAAACTCCAAGCAGTCAGTTGGAGGAAAACCAGATTCGGATGTTCAAATGGACCCTGAATAAGAAGGTCCTGTCTCAAAGGTAGCTTCCATGGTGGAGCCGATGACACATTCACCAGGTCTGCATACCAAGTCCTGCGTGGCCACACAGGAACTATCAAGGTCACCGAAGCCCTCTCCAGATTGATCCTGGCTACCAGCCTGGGAATGAGAGGAAACGGTGGGAATACATAAGCTAGGTTGAAGATCCAAGGTGCTACTATTGTATCCAATAGAGTCGCCTTGGGATCCCTGGATTTGGACCCGTAACAAGGGACCATGAAGTTCTGACGAGAGGCCATCAGAACCAAGTCTGGAATGCCCCATAATTGAGTTATTTGGGCAAAGATTTCCAGATGGAGTTCCCACTCCCCCGGATGCTCCTCCATCGCCAGGGAACTCCTTGTTACCCCCTGATGGTTGATATATGTAACAGTCGTCATGATGACTGATTGAAACCTTATGAATTTGGCCTTTGCTAGTCTAGGCCAAGCCTTGAGAGCATTGAATATCGCTCTCAGTTCCATTATGTTTATCGGGAGAAGAGAGTCTTCCCGAAACCATAGACCCTGAGTTTTCAGGGGTTCCCAGACCGCGCCCCAGCCCACCAGACTGGCGTCGGTCGTGACAATGACCTATTCTGGTCTGCGGAAGCTCATTCCCTGTGACAGGTTGTCCAGGGTCAGCCACCAACGGAGTGAATCTCTGGTTATTTGATCTACTTGTATCGTCGGAGACAAGACTGTATAATCCCCATTCCACTGTCTGAGCATGCCCAGGTGCAATGGTCTTAGATGAATTCGTGCAAAAGGAACTATGTCCATTGCCGCAACCATCAACCCTATTACTTCCATGGACTGCGCTATGGAAGGAATAAGAACAGAATGAAGTACCTGACAAGAGCTTAGAAGTTTTGATTTTCTGGCCTCTGTCAGAAAAACCTTCATTTCTAAGGAAACTATTATTGTTCCCAAGAAGGGAACTCTTGTTGACGGGGACAGAGAACTTTTTTCTATGTTCACTTTCCACCTGTGAGATCTGAGAAAGGCTAGGACAATGTCCGTATGAGCCCTTGCTTTTGACAGAGACGACACCTGAATCAGGATGTCGTCCAAGTAAGGTACTACTGCAATGCCCCTTGGTCTTAGCACCGCTAGAAGGGACCCTAGTACCCTTGTGAAAATCCTTGGAGCAGTGGCTAATCCGAATGGAAGTGCCACAGGTAATGCTTGTCCAGAAAGGCGAACCTTAGGAACCGAAAATGTTCCTTGTGGATAGGAATACGTAGGTACGCATCCTTTAAGTCCACCGTGGTCATGAATTGACCTTCCTGGATGGTAGAAAGGATCGTTCGAATGGTTTCCATTTTGAATGATGAAACCCTTAGAAACTTGTTTAGAATCTTGAGATCTAAAATAGGTCTGAATGTTCCCTCTTATTTGGGAATTATGAACAGGTTGGAGTAAAAACCCATCCCTTGTTCTAATGGAACAGGATGAATCACTCCCATGCTTAACAGGTCTTCTACACAGTGTAAGAATGCCTGTTCGAAGATAATTGAGACCCGTGGAACCTTCCCCTTGGGAGTAGTTCCCTGAATTCCAGGAGATAACCTTGAGAAACTATTTCTAGCGCCCAAGGATCCTGAACATCTCTTGCCCCAACCTGAGCAAAGAGAGAAAGTCTGCCCCCCACCAGATCCTTCCCAGATCGGGGGCCAACACTTCATGCTGTTTTGGTAGCAGTGGCAGGTGACTTGGCCTGCTTACCCTTGTTCCAGCCTTGCATCGGCCTCCAGGCTGGCTTGGTTTGAGAAGTATTACCCTCTTGCTTAGAGGGTGTAGAATTTGAGGCTGGTCCGTTTCTGCGAAAGGGACGAAAATTTGGCTTATTTTTAGCCTTAAAAGACCTATCCTGTGGGAGGGCGTGGCCCTTTCCCCCAGTGATGTCTGAAATAATCTCTTTCAAGTCAGGGCCAAACAGTGTTTTACCCTTGAAAGGGATGTTAAGCAAAAGCGCTCTGCGCGCCACGATAGCAAACCCTGAATTATTCGCCGCTAATCTAGCTAATTGCAAAGTGGCATCTAAAATAAAAAAGAGTTAGCCAATTTAAGAGCTTGAACTCCGTCCAAAACCTCCTCGTACGAAGATTCTTTATTAAGCGACTTTTCTAGTTCTTCGAACCAGAAACACGCAGCTGTAGTGACAGGAACAATGCATGAAATTGGTTGTAGAAGGTAACCTTGCTGAACAAACATCTTTTTAAGCAAACCCTCTAACCTTTAATCCATAGGATCTTGAAAGCACAACTATCTTCTATAGGAATAAAAGTGCGTTTGTTTAGAGTAGAAACCGCCCCCTCGACCTTGGGGACTGTATGCTATAAGTCCTTTCTGGGGTCGACTATAGGAAACTAATTTCTTAAATATAGGGGGAGGACAAAGGGTATGCCGGGCCTTTCCCACTCCTTATTTACTATGTCCGCCACCCGCTTGGGTATAGGAAAAACATCGGGGGGCACCGGAACCTCTAGGAACTTGTCCATCTTACCTAATTTCTCTGGAATGACCAAATTGTCACAATCATCCAGAGTAGATAATACCTCCTTAAGTAGTGCGTGGAGATGTTGAAATTTAAATTTAAAAGTTACAATATCAGGTTCTGCTTGTTGAGAAATTTTCCCTGAATCTGAAATTTCTCCCTCAGACAAAACCTCCCTCCTGGCCCCTTCAGATAGGTGTGAGGGTATGTCAGAAAAGATATCATCAGCGTCCTCTTGCTCCTCAGTGTTTAAAACAGAGCAATCACGCTTTCTCTGATAAGTAGGCATTTTGGAAAAAAATGCATGCAATAGAATTATCCATTACAGCCATTAATTGTTGTATGGTAATAAGTATTGGCGCACTAGATGTACTAGGGGCCTCTTGTGTGGGCAAAACTGGTGTAGACACAGAAGGGGATGATGCAGTACCATGCTTACTCCCCTCATTAGAGGAATCATCTTGGGCAATATCATATCTATGGCATTATTATCCCTACTTTGTTTGGACATTATGACACAAATATATCACATATATTTAAATGGGGAGACACATTGGCTTTCATACATATAGAACATCGTTATCTGATGGTTCAGACATGTTAAACAGGCTTAAACTTGTTAACAAAGCACAAAAAACGTTTTACCATAAAACCGTTACTGTCCCTTTAAATTTTAAACTGAACACACTTTATTACTGAATATGTGAAAAAGTATGAAGGAATTGTTCAAATTTCACCAAAATTTCACCACAGTAACTTAAAGCCTTAAAAGTATTGCACACCAAATTTGAAAGCTTTAACCCTTAAAATAACAGAACCGGAGCCGTTTTTACATTTAACCCCTATACAGTCCCAGGTATCTGCTTTGCTGAGACCCAACCAAGCCCAGAGGGGAATACGATACCAAATGATGCCTTCTATAAGCTTTTTCAGTGGTTCTTAGCTCCTCACACATGCATCTGCATGCCATGCTTTCCAAAAACAACTGCGCATTAGAGGCGCGAAAATGAGGCTCTGTCTATGACTAGAAAAGGCCCCCAGTGAAAAAGGTGTCCAATACAGTGCCTGCCGTTTTTATTAAAACAATCCCCAAGATTTAACAACTATTAAAAGTAATAATCTGCCAAATATACTTAGTAAAGTAATCGTTTTAGCCCAGAAAAATGTCTACCAGTTTTTTAAGCCCTAATGAAGCCCTTTATTCTTTTACTTAAACAAAGAAAATGGCTTACCGGTTCCCATAGGGAAAATGACAGCTTCCAGCATTACCGAGTCTTGTTAGAAATGTGTCATACCTCAAGCAGCAAAAGTCTGCTCACTGTTTCCCCCAACTGAAGTTAATTCCTCTCAACAGTCCTGTGTGGAAACAGCCATCGATTTTAGTAACGGTTGCTAAAATCATTTTCCTCTTACAAACAGAAATCTTCATCTCTTTCCTGTTTCAGAGTAAATAGTACATACCAGCACTATTTTAAAATAACAAACTCTTGATTGAAGAATAAAAACTACATTTAAACACCAAAAAACTCTAAGCCATCTCCGTGGAGATGTTGCCTGTACAACGGCAAAGAGAATGACTGGGGAAGGCGGAGCCTAGGAGGGATCATGTGACCAGCTTTGCTGGGCTCTTTGCCATTTCCTGTTGGGGAAGAGAATATCCCACAAGTAAGGATGACGCCGTGGACCGGACACACCTATGTTGGAGAAAATGTATTAGATTTAGAAACTAACAAAAAAAAAAAAATACTTGTCTTTATAGCAGCAAATAAGAAGTTATCTGTTAGATACGGAGCATCTGTTTTTATGATGCCGCTATAAATTTTATGACCTTACAGAATACTTTGACTTCATGTTAGTACAGTATGTACAGGAACATTACTGCATCACTACAAATTCATAAGAGTTGCAGGAAAAACAAACACAGGTTTATTTCATGTATCTCTCACATTAAACTTAATTTGGCAGCGAACAGCTATCTCCAGTCTTTTTTTTTCAATATATATGAATAAAAAATGCAAAATTTAAAAATATTTCCATGTGCTTCTGACCTCCAATGGAACTGGAAGTGCTGCATTAAATATAGGGCTGCCACCTAAGCCCTGTTTTCCAGGACAATTATGAGTTACACATGCTGCAGGGTGTGCAGGGAGGAGCATGTATTGTGTTTCTGGACAGCACTATTCATATTCCTCCCTGCACACCCTGCAGCATGTGTAACTTATAAGTGTTCTGTATTTTAAAGGGATGGGTGGCAACCTTAATTAAATAGGGACCTTAAACAGCTCTTGCTTTTTTTCTTTTTTTAAATACAAAAGTGCTCGTCTCCCATGTTCTAGAGGGGCAAAGAAGCAAACGATGTAACCTGCAAAGTGCCTAAATCAGCTATTGATTGGCAGGTGTATGACACCTACACTGGAAAAAGGGGCTCCCTTATCTCATACTGTGCCACTGTGTTTTATGTGCAGGGATGAGATCCCTAAAAGTGCCCCCCTCCTCGTCAAACACTACACAGGTGGGTACTTGGGGGCAGGTGATCATCATTACCATAGTGGCCATTTGGAAATTAGGAGGGGGATATGAACATATTCAAAAGAGGGGTATTCCCTCTATCATATGAGGGGGTCTCATCCTCCCCTTATTAAATCAGAAGGGGGGATTCGGTAGTGCTTTGTGGGGGTTAAACAGAGTTGCAGTATCAATGGTGCAAAAGTTACACATTGTAACAAATTAGATCATGCACTTTCTGCACTGGGCCCATGATAATATAAACATAGAAAGTACAAAACCTACTCAAAGTTACAAACCTACGGCCTCAAGTTTGGAATAAATGCCTTTTTTATATAAAACTAATATACAACCCTCTATCTTTAGTTAAAGGGACATGGAACCCAACTTTTTTCTTCCATGATTCAGATAGAGCAGACAATTAAAAAACAACTTTCTAATTTACTTCTATTATCAATTTCTCTTTGTTCTTTTGGTATCTTTCATTGAAAAGCAGGGACGTAAGGCTCAGGAGAGTGCACGTGTCTGCAGCCCTATATGACAGCAGTTTTGCAAGAATGTTATCCATTTGCAAGAGCACTAGATGGCAGCACTATGTCCTGCTATGTAGTGCTCCAGATGTCTACCTAGGTATCTCTAAGAATATCATGTGAATGAAGCAAATTTGAAAACAGAAGTAAATAGCAAACAAACATTGTATGCTGTGCCTGAATAACAAGAAAAAAACAAATGTACACAGCCAGGGAAATGCAGCTAAAATATTACTGTTGCTATTTTCTGATTATTCTATATTTATCTAGATGTTAAATCATTTTCTGAAAAAAAGCTAAAATGCCAAAGCCAGGAAGCAGAGGAGTCAGCTACAAATACATTGTCAGCCTTTGCCTTAGGCTTGCTTTGTCCGTAAGGTACTGGTTATGTGACCTTCATGACAATATGGATTAATTGGAAACTGGATTGACCACCACTAACCTTCAGAAAGGGTGAGAATTCTAGCAAACACACCCGTGGCGTGCTACACAACAATATCAACTAATCATAAGGCTGATAGCTCCACCAACAAGTGAGTCCATGTCAGCAGAGTCAATTTGCACAAAAAATGTCAGTAAGAGCATCAAAATAAGCAAGACTTAAAAACACAGCAACATTGGACCTTTAGGGAATCTGAGAACGGTTAGCAAGTTACAGTATAAAGCAGACAGAATAGGGACTGTCCGGCAGTCCTGTTTGGCAGCCAGCGGGTTAATTCCCTTGACCTCTGAAAAGTTCCCTTGAACTAGGAGTGCACAAGCTAAAAATTTGGCACACGGACCGCGCTACAGATTTAATTTTGCTTTTCCCAAGTTCTCAAAAAAAAAATTATAGGATCCCCAAACAAATGCAAACACTAAAAACATTTAGAAAATAAACCAGCTGAAATTCTCTAAAATCAAAAACAACAGCAAAAGATCATTTTGAGTACAGAAGGAAGCTTCTGTGCACATGTAAAATTCTAAATATTCAGCTGCCAAAAAGTGGCAACATTAAGAACAGCAGTTACCTAGTTCACAATATTAGTTTATATATGATTAATTCATCTCTACAAATCCATCAAAGGAAGAAAAAACGCACTCTTATTTAAATTAGGTTGCATATACATTACCATTAGATTGCATATACATAAAACAGGCAAACAAAAGTCTTACACTCATTGTATGATGTCTGGCAATTCCCAGTGAATCGGGTATGTTTCAATGTAACGGAAGGAAAGTGATATACAATACCAGAGACTGGGAGCGGAGCTAAATATTGTAGCGTCTGCAGATCGCATCATGTTAACATGATGTGGTTTATCCAGAACATTAATCTCAATCCACTTAATCCATTCAGTTGAAAGCACTGCACTCATCCTACTAATTCATTTATGAGTGGGGTTTCTGAATATAAGTCAGCTCCTAATGAAGTCTGCACAGGGAACATGCAGCTTAACAAAAACTCTAAGTAAACTGATGGCCTTGATATTACCGGAAACAACAAAGTAAACATTTGGAAAGAGATACAACATAAATAAATTAGATTAGCTTAAGCTGACTGCAGAAAATTTATCTTAAAAAGGGATAGTCAAGTCAAAATAAAAAAAAAAAAAAAAAAAAAAAAAAAAAAAAACACACACACACCTTTCATGATTCAGATAGGGCATGCAATTATAAACAACTTTCCAATTAACTTTTATCATCCAATTTTTTTGTTCTTTTGGTATTCATTATTGAAAGTTAAACCTAGGCAGGCTTATATGCCAATTTATAAGCCCTTGAAAGCCACCTCTTATCTCAGTCCATTTTTAGGGTTTTTACAGCTAGAGGACGTTAGCTCATGCCCCAAGGCAGAACATAGAGTGATCTGAGATGTCATCGCAGAAAATGCAGCATGTCTGCAGAAAGAACAGGAACTGTTAGCACTAACTTTTCAGTGCTGCTCCACATTAGGCTGTTCTTTTTAAACAGAGCTGTTCTCTGACTGCAGTGTATAAGTTTTCCTTAACAGTGCATCCAGAGCAAAGTGCTGTTTGAAGACAACAATCAAATATGCAGTAGTGCTGCAAAGCAGCAGTGCATTGATTGTAGTCTGGCTCTGAGATTTTTGCAGGCTCGTTCCCTAGCTTTTTACAGTCTAAAAAGCTGTTTTTCTCTGAATGTAAGATGTTCGTATGAGCAATGCACCTTTTTACTACTACATTTCTATGTTAGACTAAGAGAAAAGGAAACAAATTAATTCAAGAGACATTTTACAATAACTTTTTTTTGTTTGCAGCTAATTTGCAATGCAATTTTCAACTACTGCACTATATTATACAACTTTAAATATTGCTTTATTCTCCAGTTAACCAACACATTGCAATTGATCTGGTGCTTTAGTGTAACTGACACATTTACAATTTTATTTTATTTATAAATGACCTCCAGAAAATATTCACTAAAAAAATCTCATTGCAGAAAGTGAAAAAAAGTTCTGTCTCTGGGAGCTCATGTGTACCATATAGATAACATTATGCTCATGGAGTTACTTATGAGAGGGCACGGATTGGCTAAAATGTAAGTCTGGCAAAATAAACAAGGGGGCAGTCGGTAGAGGTTTAGACACAAGGTAATCAAAATGGTAAAAAAGTATATTAAAAAGGGACAGTCTAATAAAAAATAAACAAACGATTCAGACAGGGCATGTAATTTTAAATAACTTTCCAATTTACTATTAGCTTTGTTCTCTTGTTATTCTTAGTTGAAAGCTAAACCTAGGTAGGCTCATATGCTAATTTCTTAGCACTTGAAGGCCACCTCTTATCTGAATGCCTTTTGACTTTACAACTAGAGGGCATTAGTTCCATGTGTGCCATATAGATAACATTGTGCTCACGTCCATGGAGTTAACTAGGAGTCAGCATGGACTGACTAAAAAGCAAGTCTGTCAAAAGAACAGAAATAAGGGGGCAGTCTGCACAGGCTTAAAGAGACAGTCAAGTTCAAAAAAACTTTCATGATTTAAATAAGGCATGTAATTTTAAACAACTTTCCAATTTACTTCTATCACCAATTTTGCTTTGTTCTCTTGGTATTCTTAGCATATGAACCTCCTAGGTTTAGCTTTCAACCAATATATCACCACCATCGTCTTGTAGACCGCTTGCAGGTTCCGCAGCGCTATGAACATAGGTGGTATATAAAAACAATTACAGGGATCAAATGGGTAGAGGGTCCTGCCGAGAGTTGCACTGTTGTAGTCGGCTCTTATTAAGGCGATATATAGGTAAGCAGGGAGACAGCCTTATATATTGCACTCATAGGGCGTCCTGTGTATAAAATTTAACTCAGGACTAAAACCTTATATGAAGGAACATAGTGCAGGCCCTTAAAGATTATATAAAGATTAAGAAACCCCTATGACGTAGTGTCACGTGGGGGGTGAAACGCGCATCGGCAGTGACGTGCACGGAGTGAGATACTTTGTTGTGGATCATCCAGACGACGACATATGTTCCGTGTGTGCGGTAATCAAGGAGAATTATAGGCACAACGCCTGCCCTTGATAGCCGTGTTTGGCGGCTAAACGAACTGCTGAAATCCTAATCGGCACTATGGAGGAGATAAAGCTGATACGATTGTATTGGGGATATAAAGAACTTTGCCTTTCTTTCACTTACGGACACTGATTTGCAAGTATAAGGTGAAAACCGTAAAGTATTTGGAATCATAACCGTAGCGTGTGAACTGCTATTGGGACACTCTCTACACCTAAGTCCTTTAACCCTTTGGTATGGAGAGCTATAGCTGTTAGTTCACCATTGGTAATATATGAACTGTTCCTTGTTTTACTCCTCCACTTCATGCTGCCATGTTCGATAACAATGTTTTGCATACTCTAAACTGTGGTTATTTATAGCTACGTTATTAACAAGACTCGCTTTGGGGGAGTGTACATAGATCCTGTTATGCGATTTATCTTTCATGACACCATACTATATATGTGATAGTAGTGCCCTCTGAATTATGTGTTGTATACAACCCCCTAGTCTTTGTTATCAAGAACACTAGGTTCTTCTTTGTACTAGAAATTAAAAAGGTACTTGTTCCTATTGATACAGTTACACTACATGTATTATTTAGGACATATTAGGCATATCTAACAGACATGGATCCTCATGGATCACTATGATAGCCAAATAATGCATGTAAGGCAGCTATCCTCTAGTGGAGGTGTTGTTCTGTTGATACTTTGTAAATATGTCATCCTCATGTTGGTCTCTAGGTCCACAACAGTTTATTGCTCTTGAGTACATTTATGGTTCATTGTCTGTTTATGGGAAACTTTAAAGTACCCTGCCTGTTATGTGGAAGTGCAATTTTGAAAACACTGTGAAATCTTAAAAAAAAAAAAAAACAAAGTTTTTCTTGAAGTAAAATAAGTTTGTGCTGAAATCCCTGTCTTGTATGTAGTTAATTTATTTTAGTTTCTACGTCGTCTTCCTTTTTTCTTAATCTTCTTAAGGTGAACTACAAACAGCTGGGCTCCTAGGCTTACATGCTATAGGGTTTAAGAGGATAGCAGTGGAGATAGGAAGGTTAGTGTAAGTTGTATGCATCCCTGAACAGTAGAGAGAGGGAGAACTTGAAGCTTTTAAAACTAGGGGAGAGTCTTGAGGAGCGAGGCAGAGAGTTCCATAAGATGGAAGCCAGTCTGGAGAGATCTTGTAAACAGGAATGTGAGGAGGTAACAAGAGAGAGGAGATCATCATGAGCGGAGCGAAGGGGACGGGAGAGAGAGTGTATCTGGGGACAAGGTCTGAGATTTAGGGGGAGCAATGCAATTTAGGGCTTTGTGTGTCAGAGTGAGAATTTTGTGCTTAATCCTGAAGGATTTTATATAGATAACATTGAGCTCACACATCTGAAGTTACCTAGGAGTGAGCACTGATTGGCTAAAATGCATCTCAGTCAAAAGAACTGAAATAAGGGGCAGTTTGCAGAGGCTTAGGTACAAGGTAATTACAGAGGTAAAATGTGTAGTATAACTGTTATGCAAAACTGGGAAATGGGTAATAAAATGGATTATCTATCTTTTTAAACAATTAAAATCCTGGAGAACACTGTCCCTTTAATATGACATTATATGCAATAACACTTAAGAAAAGTGGTTACAAAATTCTTCCTTATCTTTTTGTCATGTTTGTAAATTAATGGAATATTGACAGTTATATATTGGCTCCAAAGCACACTATCTCAGTCGCTTAAAGGGGCATGGAAGTTAAAAAAAAAAAAAAAAAAAAACACCACACACACACACATCTTTGAATTGACTTGAACTGGTGCCATTTGTTGGAAATTAGCTCAATGAGAGCACACTGAGGTAGTACTGTGCGTGCGTGTAACATTGTTACATGCATTATAGCAAGTACAGCTGCCATAGTGCTCAAGTCACGTGCATACTCCTAAACCTACCCCAGTATGCTCTCACGGGAAAGGAGCAAAGTTTCAAAAATAAAAAAGGATACAAAGGGAAAATTAGTAATTAAGATAAACAGAAATAAATTGGATTGTATTAGATTGCATGCCTATAACGTTCCCTTAACAGATTAAAGCAATACTACCATGAAAACTTGTTGATTACAACCTATACTCTTTATAGCGCTCAGTATAGAAAGCTCTGTATGTCATTTAGCTGGCTGAGTAATAAACACCTAGACATTCACATAAATGTGTCACATACACATTATCCAACTGAAGTGATTTTGCAATGCTGAAGAGCCTTTTGTTTTTTATTTGTCATTTATTTTTATCTCATTATTTACATATTGCAAAATAAATGGAACATTCCACTGCGACTTTATGGCACCTGAAGAACAGCCGGCAGTAACCTATTATATTATTTGTTAAATAGCCATCATTTTATATGTGGCCCTTAAAGGGACACAATTCCAAAATGTTTCTTTCAGGATTCAAATGGAACATACAATTTTACACAATTTCCCAATGTACTATTATCAAATTTGCTTCATTCTATTGGTATCCTTTGTTGCAGAAACAGCAATACACATGGGTGAGCCAATAAGATGAGACCTGTGCAGCCATTAATAAGCAGCTCCTTGAGCCTACCTAAGTATGCTTTTCAACCAAGGATACCAAGAGAATCAAACAAATCAGAATAGAAGTAAATTGGAAAGTTTAAAATTGCATGTTCTTGCTGAATCATGAAAGAAAATGTGGGTTTCACGTCCCTTTAAAGCTTCCAAAACAGTAATCTAAATTATGATACTTTACAGATAGTGATGTAAAAGGCAAATCCCCTCAGTTGCAGATGTGGCCCCTTAAAACTACTGTGTATGTTAAATGGTAGATCTATGTGCCACAGAGAAGCGCTACAGCGTATGTATAGCTATGAGGTTAGGTTCATCTTTCAGACAACAAGCAAAGAGCCGCAAGTGCTTTATTTAAAAAGTACCCAGCTGAACACAAATACAATGGATGGTATCAGCAAACCCCCCCAAAACAGGGATCCTAGGGTGATACAAAACCATCAGCCTCATCTGAAACAAAGGGTGGGGAGTATTTCCCCTAACCAAACTCCTTAGGTGTAAATGTTATGTACAAAAGCTCAACCAAAATTTAATTAACTGTTAATAAGGATAAAGTATTTAAAAAGCCAGTAACTAATAGAGTCGTCTTATTTTCAGTTTGTAGATTACTATATGGGAGTGACAGCAGAAAAAAAAAAAATGAAGAAAATACAAATCAACTCTATAACAATTCTCTAGAAATAGACAAACACACATTACTGTGCCAATATATGATGTGGCTGCAATAAACACTGAATGTTGTCATACTGATTGTAAATGCACAAACATTGTCACACAGCACAATATCATACTGTGTACTGACTCACTTTGTTACTGTGCGACTTAGCAGCTACATGCCCTAATGCGATTTATTTTACATACACATACATATTAGTGATCTGAGGACGGGGGTGACCCCGAAAACGTTTACCATTAAACTGATTTTGCAAACGGCTAGTGCCTTCTCTGGTATTTTGGATATATATATATAAATTAATTAACTTGTTGCCCTACAGCACACGTTTGACAAAGATAATTGCAGATCACTTTAAAACAACAATATCGAGGTAGATTCTCAAACAAAGTTATGGTAATGCACCTAAAGGGACATAAATTACTTACTGAAACTTTGATTTTTTTTTTGATTTTTTTTTTAAGCATAACTTAAAATTAGGAAAATGCACTCCAAATATGCTCGACAAATCTGTTAATTTAGGAGCCAGACAGTAGTGTTTGTATAGAGAGAAATGGAGAATGATCCAAAGAAAGTTTTGGAGCCAGAGGTAAAATTCTATGACCCAGTGGCGCCCTGTCTCCTGGGGGGTTTTGAGCCCTGCTCTACTGTACATCAGAGGTCAGCAAATCTGTTTAAAATGTAGGAGCCAGTAAGAATATTTAGTAGCCAGACCGTGGTGTGTGTGTATATATATATATATATATATATATATATATATATAAAATAACCCAAAGAGTGGCCCCTAGACTCCCAGGTTTGTCAAGCCTTATTCAACATTACACCATATTATTAGCGAACCCACAGCCAATGCAGAGCCAAGAGGGCAGATGCATAGAACAGCATTTTTGGAGGCAAGTGGCAGAAGTTGCTTCGGTGAATTCAAACATACAAAATACCAGCTTTACTAAATTCAAGTAAGTTACAAAAATGCAATTTCTTGTAGGTAATCTTATGTCCCCTTTAACCCAACGTATAAATGCTCTATAGGATGAGTACAATACAACACGTTAACCAGTATTTATAGAACAGTGTGTGCAAACAAACCTATCCAAACAAATATTTTTAAATGCTTAAAAGTCTTAAGTCTATCAAATAAAATACAGTCCAATATCCTTTAACATTGTACGATCTAAGACCACGTACAAATATAGCTTTAATTGTTAAATCTCATTGTTTTTAATAATAGTTTTGCAAGCATGGTACTTTATATGTTCGTTTAGTCTATGAATTTAGTCAAATCTGTCTTTGTATAATAAGCCCAATCAGGAAACCAAATATTTAAACTGGGTGATCACATTTCATTCTTACATGCAAGATACACATATTACTTGTAAAGGCTACTAACAAGGGTGATCAAAACGGATGAAAGGAGAACTGATTTTAAGAATGGACAGAGTTAGCTGACAGTTCACTAAATTCTAGAAAGAAAAAAAAAAAAAAAAAAAAAAAAAAAAAAAAACAGAAATTTCCCCCACTCACTAGCCTGTGGCTAGAATAAAAAACCTGCATGGGGTAACTAATTAGGACTAATTAATTTGTTACTGAGCAAATTAGTGACAGACACCTATGTCCTTGACCATAAACTGACAGCAGCACTTATTTTGTTCAAAATACCATGTATGAAGAAACAAACACTATAATAACCTTAGTCTACAAAGCACCCAAGTAATAGGAATATTCTGCTTTCTGTATCGGCTACACAGGGCATATTAAGAATTGTAGCTTTCACTACTGGAAGGACAATAAAACAATGACTTGGCCCAATCTAGATATTATATGCAACTGACCTAAACTGGGTGCAAGTACCCCCCTCCCCATGCCACTTGACAGCTGTCTACAGATAAGCACAAACTAAAGACAAAATTAAACTTTCATGATTCAGACAGGGCATGCAATTTTACACAACTTTCCAATTTACTTCTAACATCACATTTTTGTTCTCATTGTTCTCTTGGTATTCTTTGTTGAAAGCTAAACCTAGGTAAGCTCATATACTAAATTCTAAGCACTTGAAGGCCACCTCTTATTTCAGCATATTTTGCCTTTTTTTTTTACAGCTAGACAGCGCAAGGTCAGGTGGGCCAAATATAACATTGCGCTCAAATCCGTGCAGTTATTTATGAGTCAGCACTGGTTGGCTAAAATGCAAGTCTGTCAAAATAACTGAAATAAGGGTGCAGTCTGCAGAGGCTTAGATACAAGATAATCACAGAGGTAAACAAAAAGTATATTAATTTACTGTGTTGGTTATGCAAAACTGTGGAATGGGTAATTGGATTATCTATCTTTTTAAAAAATAACAATTGGAGTAGAATGTCACTATGTGAAGTTTGTATAACCAAAAGCATAAAGTGTGTAATTAAGCTAATACAGGAAAAGTCAAACAAAGCATAACTTTTAGGATAAGCCACATAATAAATATCGCCTTTTCTTTTCATCTATACAGTACAAGAAAGACTCTTGCAAAACCTGGTGCACACACTGCTATGGTGCTGTACATCTATAACTGATCCTATAGCTTTAAGGTAGTACTTTCCCAAAGGGCACTTTACCCTGAATAAACATGTGGCTGTACTCTGATAACCAATGGGTTAATGGAGAAATGCTCTGTTTGAAACACAGAAACCCCTTTGCCCTGAAAAGCTGTTTACCTATAAAAGCAGCGAGTCCAGCAGAAGTATTGTTAAAGGACAGTCTACACCAGAATTTTTGTTTTAAAAGATAGATCCTTTTATTACCCATTCCCCAGTTTTGCATAACCAACAGTTATATTAATATACTTTTTACCTCTGTGATTATCTTGTATCTAAGCCTCTGCAAAAACTGCCCCTTTATTTCAGTTCTTTTGACAGACTTGCAGTTTAGCCAATCAGTGCCTGCTCCCAGATAACCTCACGTGCACAGTGTTATCTATATGAAACACTCAAACTTACACCCTCTAGTGGTGAAAAACTGTTAAAAAGCATCCTGAAAAGAGATGGCCTTCAAGGTCTGAGAAATTAGCATATGAACCTCCTAGGATAAGCTGTCAACTAAGAATACCAAGAGAACAAAGCAAAAGTGGTGATAAAAGTAAATTGGAAAATTGTTTAAAATTACATGTTCTATCTGAATCATGAAAGTTTATTTTGGTCTAGACTGTCCCTTTAACCTTTTTTTAATCCATTGACTACCTCTCAAGTAGCCAAGAGGTTAAAGGGACAGTCCATCCAAAATTGGAATCTACATGGATCCATTGAAATTTTTTTAAAAAAAAATTTGTAATACACGTTAGCAAAAATGCTTCTAATAAAATTTATAGCAGTGTCCAAAGTGTATTCAAGTATGCACCTAAAATTGTAAACACTTGCAGAGAGCCTAACGTGCTTGTACCATCTGGTAATGAGTTTAATTGCTGACATGATACAAGTCCCACTGGCACTCTAAGTAGCTGCAGTATTTAAAACGCTGGAGCACTGAGAATATCTAGCTATGCTTCATGTGCAGAGAAAAATGTTAACACACAAAAAAAAAAAAAAAAAAAAAAAAAAAAAGTGATAACTTTCTAGAAGCATTTTTGCCAGCACAAAAGTCTTAGGTCACCATTAGTTTGTTGTTTTAGCAAACTTTTAATGACCATTTATTTATTTTTTTGGTCTCTTTATTAAGATACAGCAATAAAATACAAAGTACACACAAAAAAATAATTCAGAACAAAATGGCTTCTTAAAGCAAGTAAGTATTTAGTGTGACTTGCCTTGGTACTAAGCACATGTTGAACTCTTTAGGGGGAGACTATCCTGAAGTAATCAAGTATATTATACCAGGCTTCATTCAGCACTTAGTAGAAAAAAAAATAAAAAATATCGCCTGGTCCCGTGATCTCTTGGCGGTGGAGCCTTACCAGCTGCTTTGCTTGCTCCCGTGGGGATTCCCTTTTCCACTTCATGGATGATTCACCACAGTCTGCATCAGACCAAATGTCCAACCTGATAACGATAGGTTAAGAGGTGTGAAAGTAACCAATAGCAGGTCAGCCGCTTACCCATTTAAGAGAAAGGACTGATCACTGGCAGTCCATAGTAGAAAAATGAAAGAATGATTGATCCATCATTAAAACATAACTTTTATTAGAGAAATCAAACATCCATATGGAGGACCATAAAAAGAAGGTGCTGTGTATCAGGATGGCTTACGCGTTTCAGCTTAAACAGTAATCAAGGCTATGATTACAGCTTATGCCGAAACCCATAAGCCATCCTGATACACAGCACACCTTTTAATGGTCCTCCACATGGATGTTTTATTAATTTTTCCCAATAAAAAAAAAAAAAAAAAAAAGTTATACGTTTTAAGGATGGATCGATTTTTTTCTTTCAGCACTTCCCAGAGTTATTTTTTTAGATTTTGGTTGTCTTATTTCTTTCTCTGTCCGGGTAATCCCATACTACCTCTATAATATTCAGGTCTGGACTCTGGAGCCCAGTCCATGACCGTCAATGTTTTATCAGCTGTTTTTCTCTGCAATAGGATTTCACTGCATTAGTAGTGTCCTTGGAATAGTTATTCTGAAAAATAAAACCATTCCCAATCAGGTGCTTTCCAGAAGGAATGGCATGATGAATTAAAACCTGTCTGTACTTTTCAGCATTCATGATCCCATCAATTCGGACAATAACCGCCAACACCACTGGCAGAAATGCAGCCCCAAACCACTCATTCTTCCATCTCTCCAAATCTTCCCACATACGATTGGACCAAAATATTTTAAACATGGATTAGACACTCTATAATACTCTTTTTCCACTGATCTTCGTTCCAATCTTTGTGAGCTTTAGCATATTTTAGCCTTTTCACCCTGTTCCCCTTCCAAAAAAGTGGTTTCTTGGATGCTACCCTTCCACAAAGACTATTCCTGATCAAGCTTCTTTGGACTGTAGAAGGGTCAACTTGGCATCCCGATAAAGCTGCCATATGCTGAGCTAGGTCTTTGCTGGACTTTTTCCGGTCTCTCAAAGAAGAAACTTCTCATCAGATTTTGAAAGTTTTCTCGACTTTTCCTGATTCTTCAGATTTCTTTGTAACAGCTTGAACAACATCTTAAGTATCTAGTTTGTTTGCCGATTTCCCTTTGAGAGTGGTCTTGCTGATGCAAAAGAATGATTTTTTTTTGTCTGTCAAATTCTGTGATCATGGGCATTTTGAAAGGAATGATATGATTGAAAGTTGGTCTTATTAGCAAGCTTACAATGAATTAAATTCATACCACATGTGTATGTAATGCTCAAGCACGTCTTGCACAAACCTGGTGTAAGACCTTTTCAAAGCAGTCACTTTGACATGAAATAGTAGGCCAAATACAGGTGTTCGCAATGACATTAATTAAGGTTCCATCCAGGTTTACAAGAATCAGGTTCCTGTTATTGCTGAAGTGTAAAGGGACGTCACACTAAATATGTGCCACTTTAGCCTATAGAAGCTGCCATTTCTGATTTTTTTTTTCACCTGTTTTTAATACTGCATACAAATATCCTGTATTTTCTGGTTGTGTTCTAATAAAGAGACTGAGAAATTATATATGGTCATTATACCATTGCTAAAACAACAATTCTTATGGTGGCCTAAGACCTTTGCACAGTACTGTATATTGCAAATGTTTCTATTCAAAGCTGTAATTAATCTGTGTGCATTTAAATTTTGACCAGAAAGCCCCTTTAAAGCAGTGTGGTTCTTCCAAAGTGCTACCCACAGGAAGCTCCTGACCCTATATAGGCGACTCCCTATAACCAGCTATAAAAGTAATTAAACTGTAATCATTAACCCTTTAACTGCTTACATATTAACTGCCTTTCTGGGAGCCAACAGGTTAACGTATAGAAGTTCAGCAAAGTGTGACCCACAGGATGCTCCTAACCCTATAAAAAGACTATAAAAGGTGACTCCCTGTGAGCTATAAAAATAATAATGAGTACACCATAATAATTAACACAGTGTATGTGGAAACCATGAGGTTAAACCAAGCTAAGCTTGCATGTGTGACCCACAGGATGCTCCTAACCTTATGAGCTATTAAAGTACTGATCCCACCATAATGATAAACCCTTTAACAGTCAAAGTTGAAGTCAAGAGGTTAAACCAAGCAAAGCTCCTGGCCCCATAAAGATCCTATATAAGACTCCCTTTAATGAGCTATAAAAAGTCAACCATAATTATTAAAAGGATAGCAGGGATTTCAACTTATTTGTATTCTGTTAACATCTTAAAGGGACAGTCTACACCAGATTTTTGTTATTGTTTAAAAAGATAGATAATTCCCCAGTTTTGAATAACCAACAGTTACTGTATATTAACATATGTTTTACCTCTGATTAACTTACATCTAAGCCTCTGCAGACTGCCCCCTTATTTCAGTGTTTTTAAAGACATGCAGATTAGACACTCAGTGCCGTCCCCTAAATAACTCCACGGCAGCAAGCACAATGTTATCTATATGCCACCCATGTATTAGTACTGTCTAACTGTGAAAAACTTTCAAAATGCTCTGAGCCAATTTTTTACGGTTTAGAAATCAGTTTGAGCCTAAAGGCTGCGACACACTGCAAGCGATGCGACGCAAGGCGAAGCATCTGCTTCGCTTCTGAAGTTCATATATTTTATCTCTGAGCACTCAGCTACACGACCCGACACAGCAGAGTGCTCAGAGATGAAAAGGTCGAACACACTGAGCATGCACATCCGCATCTACACGCTGCGCGCCACTCCGCTTGCGGTGTCTCACATCCTTAACTAGGTTTACCTTTTCAAAAATACCACCAAGGGAACAAAGCAAATTTGATGACAAAAGTAAACTGGAAAATTGTTTAAAATTGCATGCCCTATCTGAATCATGAAACTTTCATTTTGACTTGACTGTCCCTTTAACTGCCTTTCTGGAAGCCAACAGGTTACATACAGTAGATCTGCAAAGTTTGACCTACAAGATGCTTCTAAACCTATAAAGGAGCATATATAAGTGACTCCCTGTGACTGTGAGCTATAAAAAAGTACCGAGTACACCATAATGAATTAATTTAACTGTTTAAAACCTGGACTGCCAATGTAGAAGCTAAAAGTTTAAACCAAGCGAAGCCAGGTTCTTGCATGTGACCCACAGGATGCTCTTGACCCCATAATGCTCCTCTATTGGTGACCCCTATATTTAACTATAAGGAGTACTGATTTCAGCACAACAATGGTTAACCCTTTGGCTGCTTATTCGTGAACTGCCTGTCTGGAAGAGGATGGAGAAGTTCTAGCAAGTTTGCCCACAGGATGCTGCTGTCTGATCACTAGCTGGAGGGACATTAGGCCGTCTCACCAGAAAAAGGTGTTGGTGCCATCATCAAAGACCTCAGACTCAGTGGTGACCTGGCTGCTCTCCCCCCTCAGAGGCTGCTTGTTGACAAGAGTCCGGCTAATCGCTAATTCTGCTGGTCCCTCCTCCTCCCATAGCTGCTCGTCCAGTGAAGACTTCCTAGCCGAGGCGCCCCGCCGGAGCTCATTGCGCAGCATGGCACAGTCAGTAACGCAGCATATGCAGCCGGCGTGGGGTAACCTTACCAACTGACTGAGAAAGAGGCGGGGCCGCCCGCTTGGGTACAGCACACCACGTGGTACCAGAACACGTGACAGTGACGTAGCACGTGGTCTGTGTATTGGCTGGAGCTGCCCAATTCAGCTGTTGCTAAGGGGCGGGGCTATAGGAAATCACGCAGTGCGAGCCTCACGCATGCGCTGTCCGCGGTGCTGAAGCTTCAAGCTGCACTCTTAACAGCAAAAAGCCATTTTCACCACAAAATTATGTCTGTCATTTATTTCAACTAATAAAATCATTAGCCAGTACTATAGCATTTCCAGTTAATGTCTCCCCAAGACTTGACTAAACAATTTAACAATGACATTACAGTTTTGTGTTATTAAGAATATTAAAAGGATAGCATGGGTTTCTACTTATTTGTATTCTGTAAAATAATTTACAGTATTTTATTTTTTTGCATTATTATTTCATGATTCAGAAAAATACAATTTAAACAACTTTCCAATTTACTTCTTTCATTTAAAATTCTTTAATCTCTTGGTATGTATCCTTTGTTGAAGAAGTGTTGTGCACTACTGGGAGCTAGCTGACTTGGGGCTCGCTTCCATTGAGTCATTAAAAATAGAGCCTTAAGCTACCGAAGTGAATGACAGCTAAAAGTAATTTATTTTCATTTTTTTCTGAGTGCTGAAACTACTAAACAGCTAATCCATTCCCTAGTAATATCCCGGCTTGACTACTGTAACAACCTACTAACTGGCCTTCCTCTCTCCCGCCTCTCCCCCCTTCAATCCATCCTAAATGCCTCTGCTAGGCTAATCCACCTCTCCTGACGCTCTGTATCTGCCGCACCCCTCTGTGAGTTCCTTCACTGGCTCCCTATTCACAGCGGAATTAAATTCAAAATTATCACTCTTACCTACAAAGCCCTTACCACCACAGCCCCCCCCCCATACCTGTCCTCACTCATCAACAAATATACTCCAGCCTGTCCCTTAAGATCAACAACGATCTACTCCTTGCATCTTCTACCATCACCTCCTCTCATGCTAGACTACAGGACTCTCTCGTGCGGCACCAATCCTCTGGAAAGCACTTCCTCGAGCTGTCAGACTTTCCCCCAACCTCTCCTCCTTTAAACACTTCCTAAATACCTTCTTGTTCAGGGAAGACTATAACCAAATCAGTAACTAATGAATTCCACTTGCCTAATAGTTGCCCTCCTCTAACTTCACACTAACATCATTCCCACCTTTGCAGTCCCCATCCCCTGTTTCTCACCCTCCTACCCATTTAGATTGTAAGTTCCCACGGGAACAGGGCTCCCTATTCCCCCTGAATTTGTTTGTTAAATTTTGTCTGGTGTCTCATATTGTACTGTCCTTTTATCTTTGTTACCTATGAACAACGCCACGGAATCTGTTGGCGCTTTATAAATAAAGAATATTAATAATAATAGCAGTGTTCCATTTAAATATTTTGTGAATTGCGTGCAGTCGCTATTTCTTTCATGTAATTGGCAAGAGTCCATGAGCTAGTGACGTATGGGATATACAATCCTACCAGGAGGGGCAAAGTTTTCCAAACCTCAAAATGCCTATAAATACACCCCTCACCACACCCACAATTCAGTTTTACAAACTTTGCCTCCTATGAAGGTGGTGAAGTAAGTTTGTGCTAAGATTTCTAGGTTGAAATGCGCTTCTCAGCATTTTGAAGCCCGATTCCTCTCAGAGTACAGCGAATGTCAGAGGGACGTGGAGCGTATCACCTATTGAATGCAATGATTTTCCTAACGGGGGTCTTTTTCATAGGTTCTCTGTTATCGGCCGTAGAGATTCATCTCCTACCTCCCTTTTCAGATCGATGATATACTCTCATATACCATTACCTCTACTGATAACTGTTACAGTACTGTTTTGGCTATCTGCTATATGTGGATGGGTGTCTTTGGGTAAGTATGTTTTTATTACTTAAGACACTGCAGCTATGGTTTTGGCACTTTATGCATTTATGTAAAGTTCTAAATATATGTATTGTACTTATATTTGCCATGAGTCAGGTTCATGTCTTTCCTTTTGCAGATTGTCAGTTTCATATTTGGGGAAAATTAATATTAAGAAATATTTGTTTCATACCTGGGGTTTAGTCTTTTTTTTTCAATTGACTACTTTGTTTCAAATTGCGGGCTGACTTAGGTTCGCGGGTGCGCCAAATGCTACACTTTATTGCATCATTCTTGGCACAAGAATTTTTTTGACGCGAAAGGCACGTCTTTTGACACAAGTTCGTCATTTCCGGTGTCGTAATTGACGCAGAGGTTTCACACAGGGTTGCATCGGTAGTGATGCGAGTGTGTCATTTCCGGACATGGTTGGCGCCAAAAAAAATTTAAGTTACGTTGTGCATCATACTTGGCGCCAAACTTTTTTCATTATTTATTTTCCCCATTGCTTTTTGCCTTTTGCCTTTTTCTATGTCAGAGGGCTATGCTATTTGCATTTTTTCCCATTCCTGAAACTGTCATATAAGGAAATTGATAATTTTGCTTTATATGTTGTTTTTTCTTTTACATTCTGCAAGATGTCTCAATCTGATCCTGCCTCAGAAGTATCTGTTGGAAATTTGCTGCCTGACATCGATTCTACCAAAGCTAAGTGCATTTGTTGTAAAATTGTGGCGATTATATCTCCTAATGTCATTTGTATTAGTTGCCATGATAAACTTTTACATCCAGATAGTGTGTCCATCAGTAATAGTACATTGCCGGTTGCAGTTCCTTCAACTTCTAATGTACATGATATACCTATGAATTTTAAAGAATTTGTTACTGATTCTATTCTGAAGGCTTTGTCTGCATTTTCGCCTTCTAATAAGCGTAAGAGGTCTTTTAAAACTTCTCATAAAGTTGATGAAATTTCAAATGACCGACAACATAATGAATTATCCACCTCTGATGAGGATCTATCTGATTCAGAAGATCCTTCCTCAGATATTGACACTGACAAATCTACTTATTTATTTAAAATAGAGTATATGCGTTCTTTGTTAAAAGAAGTGTTAATTACTTTGGATATTGAGGAAGCCAGTCCTCTTGATATTAAAACCAGTAAACGTTTAAATTCTGTTTTTAAACCTCCTGTGGTTACTCCAGAGGTTTTTCCTATTCCTGATGCTATTTCTGATATGATTTCTAAGGAATGGAATAAGCCGGGTACTCCTTTTAATCCTTCTGCAAGGTTTAAAAAAATTGTATCCTTTACCAGCAATTTCAATAGAGTTTTGGGAAAAGATCCCCAAAGTTGATGGGGCTATTTCTACTCTTGCTAAACGAACCACTATTCATATGGAAGATAGTACTTCCTTTAAAGACCCTTTAGATAGGAAGCTTTAATCTTATATAAGGAAAACCTATTTATATTCAGGTCATCTTCTTAGGCCTGCAATTTCTTTGGCTGATGTTGCAGCTGCTTCAACTTTTTGGTTGGAGAATTTAGCGCAACAAGAATTTGATTCTGACTTATATAGCATTGTTCGTTTACTACAACATGCTAATCATTTTATTTGTGATGCAATTTTTGATATTATCAAAATTGATGTTAGATCCATGTCTTTAGCTATTTTGGCTAGAAGAGCTTTGTGGCTTAAATCTTGGAATGCTGATATGACATCTAAGTCTAGATTACTATCTCTTTCTTTCGAAGGTAATAATTTATTTGGTTCTTAGTTGGATTCTATTATTTCAACTGTTACTGTGGGGAAGGGAGTTTTTTTGCCTCAGGATAAAAAACCTAAGGGTAAATCTAAGGCTTCTAATCGTTTTTGTTCCTATCGTCAAAATAAGGAACAAAAACCTAATCCTTCCCCCAAGGAAACTGTTTCCAATTGGAAGCCTTCCTCAAATTGGAATAAATCCAAGCCTTTTAAGAAACCAAAGTCTGCCCCTAAATCTGCATGAAAATCCTCATTCCAGCTCAGCTGGTAGGGGGCAGATTAAGGTTTTTCAAGGACGTTTGGGCAAATTCTGTCCAAAATCAATGGATTCAGAGTATTGTCTCTCAGCTCAGGGGTACCGAATAGGATTCAGAGTAAGACCTCCTGTGAGAAGATTTTTTCTCTCGCGCATCCCAGTAAATCCAGTACAAGCTCAGGCTTTCCTGAAGTGTGTTTCAGACTTGGAGGTTTCAGGGGTAATCATGCCGGTTCCTTTTCAGGAACAAGGTCTGGGGTTTTATTCAAATCTATTCATTGTCCCAAAGAAAGAAAATTTATTCAGACCAGTTCCGGATCTGAACATTTTGAATCGTTATGTAAGAGTACCAACTTTCAAGATGGTGACTATAAGGACTATTCTGCCTTTTGTTCAGCAAGGACATTATATGTCTACAATAGACTTGCAGGATGCTTACCTTCATATTTCGATTCATCAAGAACATTATCAGTTCCTGAGATTCTCTTTTCTAGACAAGCATTACCAATTTGTTGCTCTTCCATTTGGCCTAGCAACAGCTCCAAGAATCTTTTCAAAGGTCCTGGGTGCCCTACTCTCTGTAATCAGAGAACAGGGTATTGCGGTGTTTCCTTATTTGGACGATATCTTGGTACTAGCTCAGTCTTTACGTTCTGCAGAATCTCACACAAATCAACTAGTATTGTTTTTTCGAAAACATGTTTGGAGGATCAATTTACCAAAAAGTTTCTTGATTCCTCAGACAAGGGTAGCCTTTTTAGGTTTCCAGATAGATTCAGCGTCCATGACTCTGTCTCTAAAAGACAAGAGACGTTTGAAATTGGTTGCAGCATGTCAGCACCTTCAGTCTCAGTCATTCCCTTCAGTGGCTATGTGCATGGAAGTTTTAGGCCTCATGACTGCAGCATCGGACGCGATTCCTTTTGCTGGTTTTCACATGAGACCTCTTCAGCTTTGTATGCTGAATCAATGGTGCAGGGATTATACAAAGATATCACAATTAATATCCTTAAATCCCAATGTTAAACACTCTCTGAAGTGGTGGTTAAATCACCAGCGTTTAGTTCAAGGGGCCTCTTTTGTTCGGCCAACCTGGACTGTGATCACAACAGATGCGAGTCTTTCAGGTTGGGGAGCTGTCTGGGGATCTCTGGCAGCACAAGGGGTTTGGAAATCTCAAGAGGCGAGATTACCAATCAATATATTAGAACTCCGTGCAATTCTCAGAGCTCTTCAGTTTTGGCCTCTATTGATGAGAGAACCGTTCATTTGTTTTCAGACAGACAATATTACAACGGTGGCATATGTGAATCATCAGGGTGGGACTCACAGTCCCCAAGCTATGAAAGAAGTATCTCGGATACTTGTTTGGGTGGAATCCAGCTCCTGTCTAATTTCTGTGGTTCATATCCTAGGTGTAGACAATTGGGAGGCGGATTATCTCAGCCGTCAGACTTTACATCCGGGGGAGTGGTCTCTCCATCCGGATGTATTTTCTCAGATTATTCAGATGTGGGGTCTTCCAGAAATAGATCTGATGGCTTCTCATCTAAACAAGAAACTTCCCAGATACCTGTCCAGGTCCAGGGATTCTCAGGCGGAAGCAGTGGATGTGCTGACACTTCCTTGGTGTTATCAACCTGCTTATATCTTCCCGCCTCTAGTTCTTCTTCCAAGAGTGATCTCCAAAATCATCATGGAACAATCATTTGTGTTGCTGGTGGCTCCAGAATGGCCCCACAGGTTTTGGTATGCGGATCTTGTTTGGATGTCCAGTTGCCAACCTTGGCCACTTCCGTTAAGGCCGGACCTACTGTCTCAAGGTCCATTTTTCCATCAGGATCTCAAATCATTAAATTTAAAGGTATGGAAATTGAACGCTTAGTGCTAAGTCATAGATGTTTCTATGTTACAAGCTGGTAAATCTGTCTCTAGTAAGATTTATTATCGAGTTTGGAGGACTTACATTTCATGGTGTTCTCATAAATTCTTTTGGCATTCTTTTAGAATTCCTAGAATTTTACAGTTTCTTCAGGATGGTTTGGATAAAGGTTTGTCTGCAAGTACTTTGAAGGGACACATCTCTGCTCTTTCTGTTTTATTTCACAGAAAGATTGCTACTCTTCCTGATATTCACTGTTTTGTACAGGCTTTAGTTCATATTAAGCCTGTCATTAAATCAATTTCTCCTCCTTGGAGTCTTAATTTGGTTTTGAGGGCGTTACAGGCTCCTCCATTTGAGCCTATGCACTCTTTGGACATTAAACTACTTTCTTGGAAAGTGTTGTTCCTTTTGGCCATCTCTTCTGCTAGAAGAGTTTCTGAGCTTTCTGCTCTTTCTTGTGAATCTCCTTTTCTGATTTTTCATCAGAATAAGGCGGTTTTGCAGACTTCATTTAAGTTCTTACCTAAGGTTGTGAATTATAACATTAGTAGAGAAATTGTTGGCCCTTCCTTGTGTCCTAATCCTAAGAATTCTTTGGAAAAATCCTTACATTCTTTGGATGTAGTGAGAGCTTTGAAATATTATGTTGAAGCTACTAAAGATTTCAGAAAGACTTCTAGTCTATTTGTTATATTCTCTGGTTCTAGGAAAGGTCAGAAGGCTTCTGCTATTTTCTTGGCTTCTTGGTTAAAGTTTTTGATTCTTCAAGCTTATTTAGAGTGGTGTCCGGCCCCGCCTCAGAGAATTACAGCTCATTCTTAGGCTGACCATTTTGCCACTTTAAGAAGGAACACATATGAAAAATATATATGTGAGGGTTCTTATAAAAAACCATTTCTTTAAACAGCCCTGACATATGTATTTTTCATATGTGTCCCTTTTTAAAGCGGCAATATGGTCAGCCTACTCATTCTAATAGATCAGTCTCCACTTGGGCTTTTAAGAATGAAGCTTCAGTTGATCAGATTTGCAAAGCAGTGACTTGGTCCTCTTTTGCATACATTTACTAAATTCTACCGTTTTGATGTATTTGCTTCTTCAGAAGCAGTTTTTGGTAGAAAATTTCTTCAGGCAGCTTTTTCAGTTTGATTCTTCTGCTGATGTTTTAAGTTTTTCTTTTCTTCATGAGAATAACTTATATTTTGGGTTGTGGATTAATTTTTCAGCATATGGCTGTTGTTTATTTTTATCCCTCCCTCTCTAGTGACTCTTGCATGGAGTTCCACATCTTGGGAATTTGATATCCCATACATCACTAGCTCATGGACTCTTGCCAATTACATGAAAGAAAACATAATTTATGTAAGAACTTACCTGATAAATTAATTTCTTTCATATTGGCAAGAGTCCATGAGGCCCACCCTTTTTTATGGTGGTTATGATTTTTTTGTATAAAGCACAATTATTTCCAGATTCCTTTGTTGATGCTTTTTACTCCTTTCTTTATCACCCCACTACTTGGCTATTCCTTAAACTGAATTCCCCTCCTGGTAGGATTGTTTATCCCATACGTCACTAGCTCATGGACCCTTGCCAATATGAAAGAAATGAATTTATCATGTAAGTTCTTACATAAATTATGTTTTTTTGTGTAGGTTTAAGTTAACAGTGTGTTAACACTTCCATCCGATGTCAGATTTCTTGAAAATCAATTAGTTGCTATGGATACCCGATCTTACACTATGAAATTTACGTTTAACGTCTGCTCTCCTTACTTATGATCACCTCTAAAGAGAAAAAAACCCCAAAGATTATATATTAGATATTTATAGTACAATTTTTTTTAACTATAAGCAAATACTATTTTTAAAAATAAAAAAAGTAATATGTATTGCTGCCCTTAGCTTAGGTCTAGCTTGCATTCTGTAGATATGTGCTTGCAGCATATTTATCGGTTTGCAAGCTCACGCAAACCTAATTGCGGCTCAATGGAAGCAAGCCCTAAATTGGGTAAACCATTAGCATGAGGCATATACAGGGAGTGCAGAATTATTAGGCAAATTAGTATTTTGACCACATCATCCTCTTTATGCATGTTGCCTTATTCCAAGCTGTATAGGCTTGAAAGCCTACTACCAATTAAGCATATTAGGTGATGTGCATCTCTGTAATGAGAAGGGGTGTGGTCTAATGACATCAACACCCTATATCAGGTGTGCATAATTATTAGGCAACTTCCTTTCCTTTGGCAAAATGGGTCAAAAGAAGGACTTGACAGGCTCAGAAAAGTAAAAAATAGTGAGATATCTTGCAGAGGGATGCAGCACTCTTAAAATTGCAAAGCTTCTGAAGCGTGATCATCGAACAATCAAGCATTTCATTCAAAATAGTCAACAGGGTCGCAAGAAGAGTGTGGAAAAACCAAGGCGCAAAATAACTGCCCATGAACTGAGAAAAGTCAAGCGTGCAGCTGCCAAGATGCCACTTGCCACCAGTTTGGCCATATTTCAGAGCTGCAACATCACTGGAGTGCCCAAAAGCACAAGGTGTGCAATACTCAGAGACATGGCCAAGGTAAGAAAGGCTGAAAGACGACCACCACTGAACAAGACACACAAGCTGAAACGTCAAGACTGGGCCAAGAAATATCTCAAGACTGATTTTTCTAAGGTTTTATGGACTGATGAAATGAGAGTGAGTCTTGATGGGCCAGATGGATGGCCCCTGGCTGGATTGGTAAAGGGCAGAGAGCTCCAGTCCGACTCAGACACCAGCAAGGTGGAGGTGGAGTAGTGGTTTGGGCTGGTATCATCAAAGATGAGCTTGTGGGGCCTTTTCGGGTTGAGGATGGAGTCAAGCTCAACTCCCAGTCCTACTGCCAGTTTCTGGAAGACACCTTCTTCAAGCAGTGGTACAGGAAGAAGTCTGCATCCTTCAAGAAAAACATGATTTTCATGCAGGACAATGCTCCATCACACGCGTCCAAGTACTCCACAGCGTGGCTGGCAAGAAAGGGTATAAAAGAAGAAAATCTAATGACATGGCCTCCTTGTTCACCTGATCTGAACCCCATTGAGAACCTGTGGTCCATCATCAAATGTGAGATTTACAAGGAGGGAAAACAGTACACCTCTCTGAACTGTGTCTGGGAGGCTGTGGTTGCTGCTGCACGCAATGTTGATGGTGAACAGATCAAAAGACTGACAGAATCCATGGATGGCAGGCTTTTGAGTGTCCTTGCAAAGAAAGGTGGCTATATTGGTCACTGATTTGTTTTTGTTTTGTTTTTGAATGTCAGAAATGTATATTTGTGAATGTTGAGATGTTATATTGGTTTCACTGGTAAAAATAAATAATTGAAATGGGTATATATTTGTTTTTTGTTAAGTTGCCTAATAATTATGCACAGTAATAGTCACCTGCACACACAGATATCCCCCTAAAATAGCTATATCTAAAAAAAAACTAAAAACTACTTCCAAAACTATTCAGCTTTGCTATTAATGAGTTTTTTGGGTTCATTGAGAACATGGTTGTTGTTCAATAATAAAATTAATCCTCAAAAATACAACTTGCCTAATAATTCTGCACTCCCTGTATGTGTAGCCACCAATCAACAGCTCCTGAGCCTACCTAGGTATCTGAACAAAACAAATGGTTTTCTTGTTATCCTTCCTTGAAAAGCATACATAGGCTCAGGAGCAATAATGCAGTGCACTACTGGGAGCTAGCTGGTTATTGACTGCTATGCACATATGCCTCTTGTTATTTGCTTACCAGATGTGCTCAGGTAGCTCACATTTGTGTATTACTGCTCTGGAACTCATTTTAAAGGGACAGTAAACTTTAAAATCATGTTACATAACATTATCCTTTCAGCATCTTAAAAAACAAAGAGATTAAGAGATTTACCCTTTCAAAGGTAAACTTACCTTCCGTTCCTCACCAGCCCTTTATGATTTTTTTTCTCAAAAGTACCTCACAGGTGTGCTGTGTAATAACAGCACACCGGATCGCGGCATAAAACTTAATGTAGCACGCTCCTGGCTTTACCCAGCACGGGAGCGCACTACATTCAATTCAATGGCATAATCGGGCTCACTGTGATTAGACAGAGCAGCCGTGATGAACTTTTGAGAAAATAGAAAAATCATAAGAGGCTGGTGAGGAAAGGAAGGTAAGTTTACCTTTGGGGGGGGTAAATCTCTCAATCTCTTTCAGCTAGATTTAGAGTTTTGCGGCCAAAGGGGTGCGTTAGCTACGCATGATTTTTTCCCCCGCATCTTTTAAATAACGCTGGTATTTAGAGTTCTCTGAAGGGCTGCGTTAGGCTCCAAAAAGGGAGCGTAGAGCATAATTTACCGCCACTTCAACTCTAAATACCAGCGTTGCTTACTGTAGCGGCCAGCTTGAAAAACGTGCTCGTGCACGATTCCCCCTTAGGAAACAATGGAATGAGTTTGAGCTGCAAAATAACCTAACACCTGCAAAAAAGCAGCGTTCAGATCCTAACGCAGCACCATTGTTTCCTATGGGGAAACACTTCCTAAGTCTGCACCTAACACCCTAACATGAACCCCGAGTCTAAACACCCCTAACCTTACACTTATTAACCCCTAATCTGCCGGCCCCGCTATCGCTGACCCCTGCATATTATTATTAACCCCTAATCTGCTGCTCCGTACACCGCCGCCACCTACATTATACCTATGTACCACTAATCTGCTGCCCCTAACACCGCCGACCCCTATATTATATTTATTAACCCCTAATCTGTTCACCAATACCTTACCTACACTTATTAACCCCTAATCTGCCGACCAGACCTCGCTGCCATTATAATAAATGTATTAACCCCTAAACCGCCTCACTCCCACCTCGCAAACCCTATAATAAATAGTATTAACCCCTAATCTGCCCTCCCTAACATCGCCAACACCTAACTTCAAGTATTAACCCCTAATCTGCTGACCGGACCTCGCCGCTACTCTAATAAATGTATTAACCCCTAAAGCTAAGTCTAACCCTAACCCTAACACCCCCTAAATTAAATTTAATTTTAATCTAACTAAATAAATTATTTCTTATTAAATAAATTAATCCTATTTAAAGCTAAATACTTACCTGTAAAATAAACCCTAATATAGCTACAATATAAATAATAATTATATTGTAGCTATTTTAGGATTTATGTTTATTTTACAGGCAACTTTGTATTTATTTTAACTAGGTACAATAGCTATTAAATAGTTATCTACTATTTAATAGCTACCTAGTTAAAATAATTACAAAATTACCTGTAAAATAAATCCTAACCTAAGTTACAATTAAACCTAACACTACACAAGCAATAAATAAATTAAATAAATTAACTACAATTACCTACAATTAAATCAACTAAACTAAATTACAAAAAACAAACAAACACTAAATTACAAAAAAAAAAAAAAAGATTACAAGAATTTTAAACTAATTACACCTACTTTTAGCCCCCTAAAAAAATAACAAAGCCCCCCAAAATAAAAAAATGCCCTACCCTATTTTAAAATAAAAAGTTAACAGCTCTATTACCTTACCAGCCCTTAAAAGGGCCTTTTGCGGGGCATGCCCCAAAAAAATCAGCTCTTTTGCCTGAAAAAAAAAATACAATACCCCCCCAACATTACAACCCACCACCCACATACCCCTAATCTAACCCAAACCCCCCTTAAAAAAACCTAACACTAAGCCCCTGAAGATCTCCCTACCTTGTATTCACCCAGCCGGGTATCACCGATCCGTCCAGAAGAGGGTCCGAAGTCTTCATCCTATCCGGCCAGAAGAGGTCCTCCAGAGGGTCCGAAGTCTTCATCCTATCTGGCCAGAAGAGGTCCTCCAGAGGGTCGGAAGTCTTCATCCAGGCGGCATCTTCTATCTTCTTCCATCCGAAGCGGGTCCATCTTGAAGCAGCCGATACAGAGCCATCCTTCCTCACCGATGGATTAACGACGAATGAAGGTTCCTTTAAATGACGTCATCCAAGATGGCGTCCCTTGCATTCCGATTGGCTGATAAGATTCTATCAGCCAATCGGAATTAAGGTAGGAAAGATCTGATTGGCTGATTGAATCAGCCAATCAGATTCAAGCTCAATCCGATTGGCTGATTGGATCAGCCAATCAGATTGAGCTCGCATTCTATTGGCTGTTCCAATCAGCCAATAGAATGGGAGCTCAATCTGATTGGCTGATTGGATCAGCCAATCCGATTGAACTTGAATCTGATTGGCTGATTCAATCAACCAATCAGATTTTTCCTACCTTAATTCCAATTAGCTGATAGAATCCTATCAGCCAATCGGAATTCGAGGGACGCCATCTTGGATGACGTCATTTAAAGGAACCTTCATTCGTCCGTCAGTGAGGAAGGATGGCTCCGCGTCGGCTGCTTCAAGATGGACCCGCTCCGCTCCGGATGGAAGAAGATAGAAGATGCCGCCTGGATGAAGACTTCCGACCCTCTGGAGGACCTCTTCTGGCCGGATAGGATGAAGACTTCGGACCCTCTGGAGGACCTCTTCTGGCCGGATAGGATGAAGACTTCGGACCCTCTTCTGGACGGATCGGTGATACCCAGCTGGGTGAAGACAAGGTAGGAAGATCTTCAGGGGCTTAGTGTTAGGTTTTTTAAGGGGGGTTTGGGTTAGAGTAGGGGTATGTGGGTGGTGGGTTTTAATGTTGGGGGGGGTATTGTATGTTTTTTTACAGGCAAAAGAGCCGATTTCTTTGGGGCATGCCCCGCAAAAAGCCCTTTTAAGGGCTGGTAAGGTAATAGAGCTGTTAACTTTTTATTTTAGAATAGGGTAGGGCATTTTTTTTATTTTGGGGGGCTTTGTTATTTTTTTAGGGGCTTAGATTAGGTGTAATTAGTTTAAAATTCTTGTAATCTTTTTTTTTTGTAATTTAGTGTTTCTTTTTTGTAATTTAGTTTAGTTGATTTAATTGTAGGTAATTGTAGTTAATTTATTTAATTAATGTATTGCTAGTGTAGTGTTAGGTTTAATTGTAACTTAGGTTAGGATTTATTTTACAGGTAATTTTGTAATTATTTTAACTAGGTAGCTATTAAATAGTAAATAACTATTTAATAGCTATTGTACCTAGTTAAAATAAATGCAAAGTTGCCTGTAAAATAAATATAAATCCTAAAATAGCTACAATATAATTATTCGTTATATTGTAGCTATATTAGGGTTTATTTTAAAGGTAAGTATTTAGCTTTAAATAGGATTAATTTATTTAATAAGAAATAATTTATTTAGTTAGATTAAAATTATATTTAATTTAGGGGGGTGTTAGGGTTAGGGTTAGACTTAGCTTTAGGGGTTAATACATTTATTAGAGCAGCGGCGAGGTCAGGTCGGCAGATTAGGGGTTAATAAGTTAGGTAGGTAGTGGCTACATTGTGGGGGGGCAGATTAAGGGTTTATCGGGATAATGTAGGTGGCGCCGGTGTCCGGTCGGCAGATTAGTAGTTAAAAAAATTATTAGAGTGGCGGCGATGTGGGGGGACCTCGGTTTAGGGGTACATAGGTAATTTATGGGTGTTAGTGTACTTTAGAGCACAGTAGTTAAGAGCTCTATAAACCGGCGTTAGCCCATAAAGCTCTTAACTCCTGACTTTTTTCTGCGGCTGGAGTCTTGTCGGTAGAGTTCTAACGCTCACTTCAGCCAAGACTCTAAATACCAGCGTTAGGAAGATCCCATTAAAAAGATAGGATATGCAATTGGCATAAGGGGATCTGCCGTATGGAAAAGTCGCGGCTGGAAATTGAGCGTTAGACCCTTTCCTGACTGACTCTAAATACCAGCGGGCGGTAAAAGCAGCCTTAGGAGCCCTTAACGCTGGTTTTGACAGCTAACGCAGAACTCTAAATCTAGGCGTTTGTTTTTTAAGGTGTCGCTAGGATAATGTTACATAGTTCTGTACATAGTGCAGAATAATATATTATTTTTTATGTTTACTGTCCCTTTAACTATGTGGTCGATCATACATTTTTTAAAAAATTGTTATTAAAGTCTATGAGGATTTATTTTTGTAGACAAATCAGATTTTCTAAAGGATTGGAATAGACCCCTATGTGTTTAATACTTTTGCAGCAATATTGCGGTAATAAAATTCTCTAACACATTAGAGCATTTTCATTTTGCACTTTCATGTCCCTTTAAAGGGATAATATAAAACCCACTTTTTTTATGATTCAGATAAAGCAAGCAATTTTAAACAACTTTCTAATTTACTTAAATTGTCAAACAAATTGTTCACTTTGTATCTTTTGTTGAATAGCAGGGACGTAAGCTTAGGAGTCAGCCCGTTTATGGCACACTATATGGCAGCAGTTTTGCAAGAATGTTATCTGTTTGCAAGAGCACTAGATGGCAGCACTATTTCCTGCCATGGAGTGCTCCAGGTGCCTATCTAGATATCTCTTCAACACAGAATATCATCGTAATGAAGCAAATTTGATAATATAAACGAAATGGAAACTTTTTTTTTTAAATTGTATACTCTGTCTAAATCATGGAAGAAATAAATTAGGTTTCATGTCCCTTTAAATCTGAAAATGTTGAGTTTTCTGATTATAAGAACGGCACCTTACAGACTAACCCTGCTACATATCTACCCATATTTGGACTTAGCTGCAGATTTAATAAAACACATTTTGCTGACAAATTCCCAGTGGCTAGCTATGTGTACTGAATTGGCTCCTCTAGATAAGGTGATGGGGTCAGTTTGACTACTGAAAACCTACTGCAGCAAACAAGGTGTTAATGCATTCAAAGCATTTTCCCACTCATCTAGTATGCTGATATATTGCAAGACTGCAGGCAAATCATGTAATTATAAGTATTTGCTATTCCTTTCAAGGAAACACCAGGAGGGTCCTTTATTACCCTTCCCCTTTTTAAGTTCCCCTCACGTCTGCTATAACTATGCCCCACATATACGTGATGGCAGCTGTCATTTAGTGTACAGCAGTTCTGTTAAAGGGACAGATATATTACAACATTTATTGTGCATCTGAGAGAGCAGCAATTAAATGTTAACAATACTAAACATTGAAAATGCCTATTTGTAGGCAGGTTGTTTGAACGGGGTTATAAAGGACGTATGTACATATGCTCTGTGGACAGTAATATATTCTAATATAAGCATTTTGCTAATACAAGTGTAATTAAAAAATCCTTCTATACAAACTAATATACTGATATACGTGTTCCCTCTAAGGCCAGTTTTGTGAGTGGCAAAGGCAGTGAAACCACACCTTGCTGTCTGCATTGTGTAGTGTTTGTTAATTGCTCTAATTAATTAACTGTTTTACAGCTGAGCCCCTCACAAAACTGGCCTTAAAGGGAACACTGGTTTTGATTATTATTTAATTAAAAAATTATATTAAAACTAAAAGGCACTGTATACCTAAGTATTCAATATGTAAGTTAATTGTCTAACACAAACACATGCAGATCTGTTGGTGGATAAAGCTGCCTGTCTACAAGACAGCCTCATTTTAACAAAAAACAAAAACAGCAAACAAAAGACAGTAGATGCCCCTTTAAAAAAGATAATAGGAATCCAACGTGCACTGCAAATAACTTTATATTCTATTAGAAGCTAAAGTGCATAGCAGTTAACTCAAATACCGCTTGAGCAATTGTTACAACATACTTAGTTATTCTTTAAAAAGTTAGTACCACAGTATTAGATTATATAGCTGACATGATAAATTACTGTCGTAAGTCAAATCCAAAGATTTCCAAGGCCTAAGAGATCCCCCAATATCACAGTTCATATGACCTAAGCATATCCATATGTCTCAGCATCTCACGTGGTTATTAGTGGGACCCAGTGATGTGCAGTCACTAGAGGCAGGTGAGGCAGTGCTTCACCTCTCATATGGGCAAAAATATAATTTTTTTTATTGGCTTTAAAAAAAAAAAAAATTGCAATTTTTTTCCCCCCAGCATTTTTTCTCTCTCACAGCTATATGTTGTGTAATGGAGAGGCACAAGCAGGTCTGCCCACCATTACACAACATGCTGCGCCACCTACTGGATGCAAGTGGTTAAGATCATTGCATGGCCCATTAACTGCTTATTTGAGGCAGTCCTATTTGGGCTGAACCAATCAAGTGAGAGGCATTAGTAAGTGGAACTTAGGGTTGGGGCTGGATGTTAAATCATTTAAAACAAAACAAAAATGAAAAAAAACCACTTTCATATATTTTGTTGCTGTCCTGTAAAGCTGCTAGCTTTGCTAAAGTGAAAAAGAGAGTTCTGTTCTTCCCCTCTAAGTGCAGTGGAATGTTCCACTGTCACTTGCTGAATCCTTATACAGAGCAGGAAGAGAGGCAGAGAGAGCACTGCAGTGTTTCAGCCACATCTTATTAAAGTAAGATTTTACTGAAAGGGATTCTGTTAGTGAAAATGATAATTTAATGAATGTGGTTTAGTGTTTTTTTACTCTTTTACAGCAGGGTCATTTTTGTATTTTGTTTACTCAAACTTTACATCCACTAACTTAGCAGCTTGCCTCTGTACTTCACACTAAATTATAGACTCATTTTCTGAACTCTCTGTAGCTCTGCTGTTTTATTACTTTAAAATGCAGTGGTCCCTCTCCCCCCCCTTGTGTGTGTGTGTGTGTCTCTCTCTCTCTCTCTCTATCCATCTCTCTCCTTATGTGTTGTTCTCCCCCATGGTCTCTTTCTCTCTCTGTCTCTCTTCCTCGCCCTCTGACTCTCATCCCTTATGTGTCTCTCTAACCCTCTGTGTGTGATTGTGTCTCTCTCTCTCTCTCTCTCTCTAACCCTCTGTGTGTGATTGTGTCTCTCTCTCTAACCCTCTGTGTGTGATTGTGTCTCTCTCTCTCTCTCTCTCTCTCTCTCTAACCCTCTGTGTGTGATTGTGTCTCTCTCTCTCTTTCTCTCTCTAACCCTCTGTGTGTGATTGTGTCTCTCTCTCTCTTTCTCTCTAACCCTCTGTGTCTCTCTCCCCCCGAGTGCTTTTCTGTGTTTCTACCTTTTATTTATTTAATTAATGAATTGGTAGTGCCATCTGATGGTGTGGCTTTATTTAAAGGGGTGGGGTCAAGCGCCCCACCATCTTTTAATTTCACCAGCCGCCACTGGATCAAGACATTTTTATATTTACTGAATAATGAAAGAATCTATAAGCATAATTTGTAGCATTAAAGTAAAAAGTATGTTTTAAACATATTTTAATGAGCATGGATTACTAGATCTCATAATCAGAGCAAGCATTGTGTTATCTGGCAAGAGTTTCTGTTACAATCCTTTTATACTAAAATCAGATGTTTACTAAGTTGACCAGTTTTCCAAGACACCATTTAAAGGGACATGAAACCCATATGCAAATTTAAATAACTTTCCAATTTACATATAATATCTAATTTTCTTCATTCTTTTGATATCCTTTGTTGAAAATCATATCTAAATATGCTCAGTAGCTGCTGATTGGTGGCTGCACATAGATACCTCTTGTGATTGGCTCACCCATGTGCATTGCTATTTCTTCAACAAAGGATATCTAAAGAATGAAGGCGTATCCTAGCCACTGCCTCACCAGCCTCTGACGTCACTGCACGTCACTGGTGGGACCATCAGTGTGGATAAGACACAGACATTAGACGCTTCTCATGTTAATGGCCGATCCCGTCCCTTAAGGGTTGTCTGTAATGTAGAAGACATTTGCACTAATGTTCATGGTATTAATCTGATAGCTGCTTAAACACACAGTGTCGTCTTTAGAGGTATATTTATATAAAACGTGTATAATGCACAAGAGTCAGCCTTGCTTTGTATCCTGTACTTCTAAAACAGGAGGCGGAACTAACGGAAAAAAGGTTGTCTGGCAGAGATCACCATCTGTCTACATGGTGAAAAGCTGTGGGCTACGTTAAAGGGACACTAAACCCAATTTTTTTCTTTCATGATTCAGGTAGAGCATGCAATTTTAAGCAACATTCTAATTTACTCTTATTATATTTTTTTCTTTGTTCTCTTACTATCTTTATTTAAAAAGCAAGAATGTGATGCGTAGGAGCCGGCCCATTTTTGGTTTAGAACCTAGGTTATGCTTGCTTATTGGTGGGTAAATATAAGCCTCCAATAAGTAAACGCTATCCATGGTGCTGACCCTAAAATGGGCTGGCTGCTAACGTTTACATTCCTGTCTTTAAAATAAAGATAGCAAGGGGGGGCGGAGCCTATAGTTGAAGCGGCAGGACGCATTTCTGTGGAGCTCCTGACTCTAAATGTCTTTAACAGCCTTAATTGTATGACAGTTGTTTAAAATAGAGAACATTTATGCTCAGCAATAGTCTGGGATAACTGGAAGTACAAATCCACGTTTAGATTGCTGATCGCCTATGCTCTTCAGCTGTGCCACAAAGGGATCGTTACCTCTATCAAGGCCGACCGTCTGCGTGACCAGGGCTGCCGCATTATACCTCCCCCAGGAAACTGGGTTATAAGGCAGGAGTTTAACACTGCTTTCAAAGATTCTTTAATGGGATGACACCAGGTGAGCGGTACACAAGACATACTTAAACCACAGCTCTATCACATTCACTCAGTACGCAGACAAGATGGCGCCTAACACTGCCCTGACACTTGCAGCCGTGACCCGCTTGTTGGATGAGCACTTTGCGAATATGCTCTATACATGGTCCACTGCATGGGAGGATCTACGGGCAGTCTCAGTGCGAAGTGATAACAAGCACTCTATGTCCACAATGAAAACTGGGGAAACAAAAGGAGGGGATACCACACGTGAGCGCTTTTCAGATCTAGTGGTGCCCTCACGCCAAGACCGAGTTCCGACAAAGATCAGGGGCATACCTGCCCCCCCAGCAAGCTATCCAGGTCGAGCGGGTTGTGACTGAGGGAGGAGGAGATGGTCCTATAAGTATACCCGACAAACAAGCCCTGGATCTATTAACTGAGCGCTCTGTAGCGTGGAGCGTTGAAGTTACGACACCAATATCACAAGTGCAGGAACAAGCCTGGGCCGTGAACACTATAACTGCTCAATGGCACATCTGGCAAAATCGGAGTAACTCCACTAAGCATGCAAGAATTACAGTTAAGACCACAATCGCTGACAGGAAGGATTCCTGGATCCCCATCACATGGTTTGCGATATGGAGAGAAGCTGGGACACTAGTACCACACCTCAGCAAAGGCCACCGCTCTGAGGGTTCTGCAATTGCCCAAAGGAACCACCACTATTTCTGCAACTCTCCCGCTTCATATCCTCTGATTCTGGTAAAGCTGGGCATTGGGTAAGCTGCGCACACTGGGACCGGTACGAATTTATGCCCATAACTAGACACATCATAAGCTGATGGACACTGTGTGGGTTAATTTCTGGGACTGTTCTACTCAAACTAACACAACCACGCTTGTTTTCAGTGCAATTCTTATTATTATTGTTATTGTTGTTTTTATATTTTATTTTATTTTTTACTTATTACTAAACCCCAACTAGTTTTAGAGTTTAGTGTCTTGGGGAGTTGAAACAGACTGTTGGACTACTGATTCCACGAGGACTACGTTTCTAAGCTTTAGTTGAAAATTCGGAAATCTATCTCATTTACAAACTGCTGTATCTGTGGGGACTATAAATATGTGCACTCATATTAACTGCTAGAACATTGTAGTTTCATAAATGCTGTTCCTGCTAGGTGGTGAAATCAACTTCTTATGTACATGCATAAATATATTGCAATTGTTGGCTATCAAATTAACTCCATCCAGGGTTAAGATCCTAGTATTTATGACCTAAATTTGTAAATGTGCCGATACTATAGTTGGACAGTGCCTTAATTAGATTGATAGATTTGACAGGCCCTAATATGTATCACAGTGCTAATATATATATATATATATATATATATAACTTGGGCTTATGTGTAGGCACAAAATGAATATATTGTTAATCTCACATTATAATAATGCTATGTAATTTCAGCAGAGACTATAGCTAATTCCCAGAGGGGAGTCCTATGGTGCAAATTTAGGTACCTGATTGTTTGGTAGATATTTTTATATGCCCCTAGGGGTACATTATTCCCTCTTTAAGAGTCACTTCTACACTATATAGCACCCAATATGACTAGGCTGCTTAGCAAGGTTAATAAGATGGCTCCATCCAACAATGTACAGACTAGAGATAACCAGATGTTACACTCGACTATAGTGGAAGGCTCCCTGGTGTTGCTCTTTATGTGTTATTATGTTTATATCTGACCATATTCATGTTACTATAATAGTTTTTTTTTTCTGTTTATTTCAAGGTCCAAAAGAGACCGTGCGTTACATTAGAGCACCTCAAATAAGCCATTTAGCTTCCATGGGTCCATGAGTGGCCTGTTGAGCATAATAGAGGTGTTTTCATTTATTGACTATAAAATATAAAACTGAGGTTTCAGAAGCTCATACTATATTATTTACTTGAAATTATGTGTATTTTGCCATTTTCTTACTGTTGTATTATGTTTTATGAGAAATATGGTATTTATTTCTGCCTGTTTATTGTTATGCAAAACCTCAATAAAAAGATTAAAATAAAAAAAAATAAAAAAAAAAATAAAAAAAAAATAAAGATAGCAAGAGAACGAAGAAAAATTGATAATAGAAGTAAATTAGAAAGTTGCTTAAAATCTCGTGCACTATCTAAATCATGAAAGAAAAAATTTGGGTTCAGTGTCCCTTTAAATTGATTTTTTTAAATTAGATCTATATTTTCCATTCAGGTCCACTTTGGAGGTTTTCCTCCTCTTTCAAACCAGAGCTAACTTCCTTATCACTGAACTGGGACAATTTTTTTGGTATAGACTCTTATTTAACATTACTGATTTTAACATTACAAGAATAACAAAAACTATTATTGCATTTCATTACATTTATCCATTGATTATATCTTTGTTAGAGAGGTCTGTGTTTCTGTCTCACATGTACATAAAAAAAAATATAGGTATTAATATCTTACATTTTATGATGTTGAATTTTTGGTGGTTTAACCTATACAGAATATCTAACTCATTACTTCCCAACTAAAGCTAAGTATCTCCAATTTGAGATAACTATGTTATTGGTGGGAGATCAGGATTAAGTACTTGCCCAGCACAATAATTTAATAATTTTTTAAAAATGCTTTGAGATTGAAATATAAAGTGCATTGCAATATACTTTTTATTATTTGTTTTTACCCCATTTTCTGTAATTTAACTCTAAAAATGTTGAGATTTCCAATTCCCACAATGATTTTGAAGTGCAGACACCAGACCTCACAATCTTAAAGGGACAGTCAACATCAGAATTTTTGTTGTTTAAAAAGATAGATAATCCCTTTATTACCCATTCCCCAGTTTTGCAAAACCAACACTGTTATATTAATACACTTTTTATTTCTGTGACTAACTTGTATCTAAGCATCTTCTGACCGCCCCTAATCACATGACTTTTAGTTATTATATATTGACTTGCATTTTAGCCAATTAGTGCAGTGTCTGCCACTAGCCACGGGCGTGATCACAATGCTATCTATATGGCCTACATGAGCTTGCTCTCCCCTGCTGTGAAAAGTAACACATTAGAGCAGTGATTTTTAACCTTTTTTTTGCCGTGGCACACTTTTTTACATTATAAAATCCTGTGGCACACCACCATCCCAAAATTTAAAAAAAATCACACATTGTAGCCTAATACAGCATATATATATATACACATACACACAAAAACACACATACTGTATGTATTGTGCTGTTATGCCATGCCTCCTACACACTACCCCTGCACTGGGAGTAAAAAACAAGCAAAGTTTAAAAAATATGTCACACTGTTGTCAGTCTGCCGTGGCACACCTGAGGATCTCTCACGGCACACTAGTGTGCCACGGCACACTGGTTGAAAAACACTGCATTAGAGCACCTCAAATAAGCCATTTAGCTTCCATGGGTCCATGAGTGGCCTGTTGAGCATAATAGAGGTGTTTTCATTTATTGACTATAAAATATAAAACTGAGGTTTCAGAAGCTCATACTATATTATTTACTTGAAATTATGTGTATTTTGCCATTTTCTTACTGTTGTATTATGTTTTATGAGAAATATGGTATTTATTTCTGCCTGTTTATTGTTATGCAAAACCTCAATAAAAAGATTAAAATAAAAATAAAATAAAAAAAAAAATTAAAAAAAAATAAAGATAGCAAGAGAACGAAGAAAAATTGATAATAGAAGTAAATTAGAAAGTTGCTTAAAATCTCATGCACTATCTAAATCATGAAAGAAAAAAATTGGGTTCAGTGTCCCTTTAAATTGATTTTTTTAAATTAGATCTATATTTTCCATTCAGGTCCACTTTGGAGGTTTTCCTCCTCTTTCAAACCAGAGCTAACTTCCTTATCACTGAACTGGGACAATTTTTTTGGTATAGACTCTTATTTAACATTACCGATTTTAACATTACAAGAATAACAAAAACTATTATTGCATTTCATTACATTTATCCATTGATTATATCTTTGTTAGAGAGGTCTGTGTTTCTGTCTCACATGTACATAAAAAAAAATATAGGTATTAATATCTTACATTTTATGATGTTGAATTTTTGGTGGTTTAACCTATACAGAACATCTAACTCATTACTTCCCAACTAAAGCTAAGTATCTCCAATTTGAGATAACTATGTTATTGGTGGGAGATCAGGATTAAGTACTTGCCCAGCACAATAATTTAATAATTTTTTAAAAATGCTTTGAGATTGAAATATAAAGTGCATTGCAATATACTTTTTATTATTTGTTTTTACCCCATTTTCTGTAATTTAACTCTAAAAATGTTGAGATTTCCAATTCCCACAATGATTTTGAAGTGCAGACACCAGACCTCACAATCTTAAAGGGACAGACAACATCAGAATTTTTGTTGTTTAAAAAGATAGATAATCCCTTTATTACCCATTCCCCAGTTTTGCAAAACCAACACTGTTATATTAATACACTTTTTATTTCTGTGACTAACTTGTATCTAAGCATCTTCTGACCACCCCTAATCACATGACTTTTAGTTATTATATATTGACTTGCATTTTAGCCAATTAGTGCAGTGTCTGCCACTAGCCACGGACGTGATCACAATGCTATCTATATGGCCTACATGAGCTTGCTCTCCCCTGCTGTGAAAAGTAAATAAAATAGAGGCGGCCTTCAAGGGCTTAGAAATTATCATATGTGCCTTCCTAGGTTTGCTTTCAACTAGAATACCAAGAGAACAAAGCAAAATTGTTGATAAAAGTAAAGTGGAAAGTTGTTTAAAATTACATGCCCTATTTGAAAAATGAAAGTTTTTTTTTTACTTGACTGTCCCTTTAACACTACTATATTCTATAATTCATTGTTAAAGGGACATGAAACCCAACATTTTCTTTCATGATTTTAGTACAACATACAATTTTAAACAACTTTCCAGTTTACTTCTATTATCAAATTTCCTTCATTCTCTTGTTATCATTTGTTGAAGGAGCAGCAATGCACTACTGGTTTCTAACAGAACACATGGGTGAGTCAATGACAATTAGTATATATATGCAGCCACCAATCAGCAGCTAGAACCTATTTTCTTTGCTGCTCCTGAGCGTACCTAGATAAATAGTACAAGACAAAGAGTGGAATCCAGCACAAAGTCCAGCATATAGACCCACCGAGAGCTACTACCCCACCGTCAATGGATACAATATAAAACACAAAGAAAGGTCTCCAGTGATGCAAAATCTTCACTTCAATCCAGGACAGGAACTGACCCTGAAACGTTGTGTTTTAATCCTGTCCTGGATTTACTAATAAAGTGAAGATTTTGCATCGGGGTACTGACCCCAAAACGTCATGTTTTGATCCTGTCTTGGTTTTACTAATAAAGTGAAGATATTTCATCACTGGAGACCTTCCTTTGTGTTTTATATCTTACCTACTACTAGGTAAACCTTTCAACAAAGGATAACAAGAGAAGGAAGCAAATTAAATAATATAAGTAAATTGGAAAGTTGTTTAACCCTTTGAGTGCTAATGACGGCTTTGAGCCGTCACAGAGTTTCCCACTCTGGTGCTAATGACGGCTCTCAGCCGTCACTAGCACTCTCCCACCTTGAGGGAGATCTGGGGGCTCCCGCCCGCTCCTACCCTGGCGATCATGCCTGTAGAGTGACAGGCATCGCCGGGGCTTCCCGTTTTGCATGGTGACGTCACGCACAATAACGTGATGACTCCACTGTGCAACTTTATTTATACTTAACAATGTTAAGTATAGGAGCAGGGGGCATGCTGCTTAGAAGCCTGTATCGCAGGCATCTAAACAGCTACAGACCCCCAAGACCCACCATTGGAAAGGTAATCGCCTAACCTTTCCAACAGTGTAAGTCTTGGGGTTCTGAAAAAAATAAAACAAAAACAAAATTGTTCAAAAAAATAAAATAATAAAAATAACATTAAAACATCTTAGCACCCAGGTGGGAAAGTGCTTAGCACTGAAAAAATAAATAAAACAAAAGTTAAAAAAAAATTGTTCAAAAAAATAAAATAATAAAAATAACATTAAAAAATCTTAGCACCCACCACGCTTCCCTTAGCCAAGCATGGCAGCGGGGATTACGAGACAGCCTAAGCAGTTAAAGCCATGAGAAATAAAGCCACACTACCCGATGCATGTTCACAACAGAACACTTTATGAAACATGAGGCTTGGGAAGCAAAATCAACACATGTAGAAAATCATCTTCAAAGATATCTATTAAGGGTGACACCAAGGGAGTCCTTTATCTCACACAGTTTCTTAAACTTTCACGCATAAGTGATCAATACAGGAAAATACACAGGACAGTCAGAGAAGCAGTCTTGTGATATAACCAGCACGTGGAATTCACAAAGTTAAAATTAACCGCGACTTATAACTTTACTGCAGTGCACTAAACCAGACGCAGCATTTTATCACAAGTACACGGCTCCCCTGATTATCACAGGACAGATACACTATCATTCAGGATCATGTCACCCAGAAAAATGTCGCAGAAAGATAAAGGGAAAAAGGATAATGCTAAAGGATCATCTACACCATCAATGGACCAATTTTTTAAAACGGTAAACACTCAGAGCACAGATTTATCCCCATCCGCATCTCCTAAAGAGGTACAGGAGTCGTCAAACTCAGAATCTGAATCAGAGGCAGAACAGGAAACCATATGTGTTCCAAAATCACTTTTATCATCAATACCATCCAAAAAAGACTTTGCATCACTACTAATGCAAGTAAAACAGTGCATCAAAGATGAAATCTCGGATTTAAAAAAAGACATTTCAGATATTGGCAACAGGGTAGAAAAATTAGAGGAGAACTGTAGTGCATTCAATACATTTCAAGATGAAATAAGCACGAAAATGGAACAACAAGATACCACTATTCAACAGATGGAAGACAAAATAGAAGACCTGGAGAACAGGTCCAGGAGACACAATATAAGAATTAGAGGTATTCCTGAAGCAGTTCAAGTGACAGATTTACCTAAATATCTACAAGCCCTGTTTGCCAATCTAAACAATCAAGAAGGGTCATTGCCAGTGGAAATAGACAGAGCACACAGAGCCCTTAGACCCGTTCCACAAGAGGGGGCCCCACCAAGAGACACTATTGTCAAAATAACTAAATATGCGGTGAAGGAGCAGATAATGAAAAACGCCAGAGAAAGACAGCCTATTCGCTTCGAGGAAGCAAACCTGCAGATATATGCTGATTTATCTACCAGGACCCTTCAAAGACTTAAAGAGTTGTCTCCATTAACCACACATCTAAGGTCCATGAATATCAAATACAGATGGAGCTACCCTTTCCAATTGGTGGTCATTTGGAATAACAGAAGAGCAATATGCTCATCCCCATCAGAAATGATAGACTGTTGCCGCAAACTAGAAATCCCTCCAGTAAAACCAGAAGCCGGAAAATCTACAGATCAAGACCTGCTTGCAAGTAAAGAGACATTAACTCATCACAGAAACTCGGACTGGCAAAGAGTACAGAGGAAAAATAAATCCAGCACACAAAAGTGACTTTAAGAGTTATTTAGATGGCATATGCAGATGGCCTATACCAGGCCTACAAATGTATCCTTTCATGAATCAGAACTTATGTTTTTGCTTCCTTTCTATTTTGTTGCATTTTTCAGTATACTGTTTTTTTTTTGTGTTTTTGTCTTTTTCTCTTCTCAGGTTCCCAAGGACATTGAACTTATACACACTATATATAAGGAAAATAATTAATGCTTGAATACAGCAGTATTTAACAGATATGTATTGGGCAGATAGAGTTCCACATGGAATTCTTTTTGGTTATATACCCCCCTGTAACCAACTACAGGTTAGGAATAGTTTGTATTGTTAATAATAGTTGTATTATGGTTTGTTGTTATTATGTTTTGGCAGGAAATGTTGCATCACCAGACACAGGGCTCAGTCCCAAACAAGCACAGGTAAATCACAAGACATGAAAAAAGAAACTGTGTTAAGTTTAATATCTCAGAATGTTAAGGGGTTCAACAGCCCTCAAAAAAGATCCCTAGCAATTCAGGACCTATTAAAAAAACAGGGCGATATTCTAGGATTACAAGAGACACACTTTAAAAGGGGCAACATTCCCAGATACTTCCATAAAAATTACACACAATGTTTTCACAGTGCACACCCAAAGAAAAAAATAAATGGTGTTAGTATTTTTGTACATAAATCGATTCCTTTTACCTTAATAAATCAAACTAAAGATAGAGAAGGTAGATTCTTAGCTGTCAGTGGAATGATATTCAATAAGCCCACAACCATAGTAAATATATACACCCCAAACCAAAGACAAGCCACCTTCTTTAAGTCCATTATCCCCTTAATTAGAGATATCCAAGTAGGGCAACTGTTGATTTTGGGAGATTTTAATGTCCCAATACTACCCAAACTAGACAGCTCAAACAGTAAAATACAGGTGCCCAAAAAGACCCTCAAAGCAATGTGGAATTTTATTAAGACATTTTGCCTTCACGACCCGTGGAGAATACATAACCCAATTAAAAGAGATTACACCTTCTTTTCAAATCCAAATAAAACACACTCCAGAATAGACTATATAATGGTTGACCACATCACACTGTCACTGGTGGAAAACGTGTCCATTCTACATACAGCATGGTCTGACCACTCCATGGTGAAGTGTAGTATCAAGTGGCCCTCAGCACCTATCAGAGAGTATAGTTGGAGGCTAGACCCTTCACTCCTTCTGAACCCAGAAATAAATAAATTAGTGCAAACAGAACTTAGAGAATATTTCAAAGTAAATACACAGGCAGGAACATCCCCCTCCACGGTATGGGAAGCTCACAAGAGCTATATTAGGGGAGTACTGATTAAAGCCACCGCATACAGAAACAAACTTAACAGAGAGGAATACACTCACATTTCAAAAGAACTATCACAATTAGATTACCAGCATAAACTACACCCACAGGACAAGAAAATACAAGAGCAACTTAACTTTTATAGGGAAAAAATGACAACATATTTACACATCAAAGCACAAACTATAGCCCTTAAACTAAAACAGAAATTTTATGCTGAAGCGAATAAGCCAGGTCGTTATCTGGCAAGGTCCCTGAAGACCAAACAAACTAAAACATACATTCATTCGATAAAACAGCCAAATGGTAATATAGTGGAAGACACTAAACAAATAGCTGCCACCTTTAAAAATTATTTTCACTCCCTCTACAATTTATTTCCAAACAGAATGCAAGAACAACACTTCTCGCAATGTGTCAAATATCTAGACGGAGTCCATATAAACACCTTATCAGAGGATGAGAGTGAATCACTAAGGTCCCCAATTCAAGAGCAGGAGATTATGGAGGCAATCAAAACAATTAAAACAGATAAAGCCCCCGGCCCAGATGGGTTCTCAGGCCTATACTATAAGTTACACCAAAGGGAACTATTACCACATATGCTAAATTTGTTTTGCGAAGTTGAAGAGAAGGGACTATTCCCAGATGACATGCTGCAAGCTTTTATCACTGTACTACCCAAGCCAGGAAAAAAGAGTGACCAACCTGCTAATTTTAGACCCATCTCCCTTCTGAATCTAGATTTAAAAATTTACGCCAAAATATTAGCTACCAGATTGAATAAATTCTTACCCAAGTTGATTTCCCCAGACCAAGTAGGATTCGTGCCGAGGAGGGAGGCAAGAGATAATACCATAAAAATATTAGACCTGATAGAATATGTAAATAAAAACAACATCCCGACAATTTTATTATCAACAGATGCGGAAAAAGCCTTTGATAGGCTGGACTGGTCGTTTCTGGAATCAGTATTATATAAATTTAACTTTCCACCTCTATTTATAAAACAGGTTATGGCGTTGTATGCCTTCCCCTCGGCGCGAATCCGTATAAACGGCACCCTCTCAGAACAATTTGAAATTCGAAATGGAACTAGGCAGGGCTGCCCTTTGTCCCCCTTATTATTCGTTTTATCATTGGAAATCCTAGCATCTAAAATAAGAAATAACACTTCTATCAAAGGAATAACGATTAAAAACAAAACATATAAATTATCTATGTTCGCGGACGACATCCTTATGTCTTTAACATCTCCACAGGAATCTATATCAAAGGTACAGAAAATCCTAGTGGATTATGGGAAAGTCTCAAATTTCTCGGTTAATATGGCCAAGTCAGATATCCTCCCCATAAATATACATCAAAGTGAATTAAATAAAATTAAGGAAAGTAGCAAATTTAACATCCGACTGGGTTCAGTTAAGTACTTAGGAATTAGTATCACCCCTAAAAACGAGATTACACGCAAAACAAATTTCTCAAAACTCATTGCAGATATTAGTAGGTTAACATCTACATGGAAATCTAGGCATACGTCATGGGTAGGCAGGATTCACTCAACTAAAATGATACTACTACCAAAGATATTATACTTTCTACAGACATTACCACTCCCCCACACCGAAACTTATATCCATAAATTACAAAAAACAATTAACCAATATATATGGGGAAACAAACCTTCCAGAATTTGCAGATCAACCATGTATGCTTCTAAAGAATTGGGAGGCCTGGGTGTCCCAAATCTTATTTGGTATAAGAAAGCAATCTCTTTACACAAGATAATAGAGTGGTGCAGATTTAGTGAGGCTAATTCTAAACATTGGATACAGATCGAACACGATATCTCAGGCAGTCAACAACTTGGAGGTGCATGCTGGACCCCGAATATATCTTATTTCACACAAGGGGAACCAATACAGACCGTCGACAACACATATTCAGATTGGAAATCAATCTGTATTAAAAATAGAGAGATATCCAGTAGATTCTCCCCCCTAACCCCTATCCTATCTAACCCAGATATGCCAGTTAATAAATCCTATATCCTAGATTCTGATACGACCATCAACAGATTGATACCTATAACCTCTTTGACGCACTTAAATAAAGTAAAACCCAAGCCTGAAATAGAACAAATGGGTAGAGGCCTCTTCACATCGTGGTTGAGATATCACCAAGTTAATCATTATATTAATACACACAAAGAAAGATACAACCTTCTCAGACCCTTAACTGCTTTCGAAAACATGTGCTATACTGGCCTCCCAATAAGAGGAATAATCTCACATTTGTACAAAATACTATTAAAATCAAACACCCCAAAGACACACAATTATACCAAGAAATGGGAAAAGGAATTGAACCTGCAGATAAGTGCCAAAGAGTGGACAGATATATTTCAAAGAACAGCCCATTCTGCACATTCTACTCAAGGCCTAGAAACTAATTATAAAATTATGCTGAGATGGTATCTCACTCCACACAGGCTTCAATATATGTTCCCCAAAGCTTCTAATAAATGTTGGAGATGCAAAAGAGCAGTGGGGGACTTGGGACACATCTGGTGGTCGTGCCAAATAATACAAGATTTTTGGAATTTGATTGTAGGAGAGGTTAATCTAGCGACATCAGGTAATCTGCCAATATCACCTAGGGTTTGCCTATTTAATTCATATGATGAACTAAAATGTGTAATAAAAAGGAATCTAGCACAATTAATGTTCAATGCAGCAAAGGTCCTGATAGCTTCCCATTGGAAAACGACCACAGCTCCTTCACTAGATTCATGGAGAGAAAAAGTTAACAACTTAATTAAGCTAGAAAGATATTATTTTCTTAGAAGTAATCGATTGCAGCTCTATAATGATATGTTGTTTTATTGGGACTCATTTAGAAGTCTTGTTACACAGAAACAATAGAAAATGCTAACCTTTACATACCATATGTCTAATTCCTCCCGGCATGGATAGGCATAGATATGCGTTTTATATAGTTAATTCATTCTCTGGGTTGGTTACATGTGAAAAATATGCTGGGTATGAAACAATTATATTAAATACCAAAGATGTAATGTTTACTGCCTGTTTATATGTTTATAGGTTTATAGGTTTTAGATGTTTTAGGTTGAATTAGTTTATGTTAATTTATATTGACCACATACGTCATAGGTCAGGTCATAAACGTCTGTAAACTTTAATCACGGTCCATATTCGCAAGTAGATAGTAAATTATAGTCTACTCACTGTTATAATGTACAAATATGGAAAGATTGTAATTTTGACCTCTGTTTGTATACAAAAAAAAAATTCTTTCAATAAAGAAATAATTATGAAAAAAAAAAAAAAATCTTAGCACCCAGGTGGGAAAGTGCTTAGCACTCAAAGAGTTAAAATTGTATGCTCTGTCTAAATCATGAATATCTAATTATGACTAATAACTTTACTGTCCATTTAATGCTTTACCCATAGGAACACACAAGGACTTTTGAGAAGTGAACTGCGCTGAAGCTAAAGGACCAGTAAACACAGCAGATTTGCATTAATCAACAAATGCAAGATAACAAGACAATACAATAACCTTTACTCTGAATTTCAAATGAGTAGTAGATTCTTTTTTAACACATTTCAAAGTTATGTATATTTCCACTCCCCCTGTACCATGTGATAGCAATCAGCCAATCACAAATGCATATACGTATAGTCTGAGTTCTTGCACATGCTTAGTAGGAGCTGGTGACTCAAAAAAAGTGTAAATATAAAAGACTGTGCACATTTTTTTTAATGGAAGTAAATTGGAAAGTTGTTTAAAATTGCATGCTGTATCTGAGTCATGAAAATTTAATAAAACTTGAGTGTCCCTTAAGTGGACCTCCTACTGTATCTGCCCTCATTCAGTTGCCACCTATCACTAAAGTGGGCCTGAGAGAACCCAGCCTCACCGGCATAGTGGTGGGCCTCCCGTGTGCTCCCCCAACTGCGAACCTCCCTCCATGATTTGTGGTGCTCTGCACTATGACAACGCTGACATTAAATGACAGACTGTGAGAGAGCAGACATCCCGCCCAGAGATTCAGGAATTTAGGAGGTGAATTAGAAATACTTTCATCAGTAAGTTATCATCTATTTAGATTTCAGATTGGAGAAAAAAAAATTATTTTAACCCCAAACTTCTTTTTTTAACAGTGTTGTCGACCCTAGGCACTGTGCCCTAATGGGTGTTTGCAGAGCTCTAAAACACAATAAAAATTGTGTGCTGATATAATTGTTAACATAATGACAGAGGCCTTAATCTAGGAATACCCTATAAGTTATGAATTAAGGTCTTTATAATGACTTTTGGTATTATACCTCTGTCATTGTGTTAACAATTATATTACTTCTTTATAGTCAGCACACAACTTTTAATTATAAGACATTACATTATAATCTATAAGGTATTCCTATTTTAAGGTCTTTATAATTACTTTTGGTGTTATGCCCGTGTCATTAAGTTAGTAAATAGGGATTCGATTTTTTCATTTTAGTCTTTTCACAAATTCCCACTAGTATTATTTTTATACATTAGCTATTTTTCATCTATTTTTATATAGTATTATTTTTACAATGACATTGGTGTATATATATGTATATACAGGTGGCCCTCGTTTTACAACGGTTCAATTTACACAGTTTCAGAATAACAACCTTTTTTTCCAGTCATGTGACTGCTATTGAAAAGCATTGAGAAGCAGTGCATTTATTAAAATAGCCAGTAGGTGGAGCTGTCAGCTTGTGTTGCAGCAAAGCCAAGCAAGCTGAAATTAATGAATTTAACCAGACCTGAGCTATCAAGCAGATTTCAAAGGAACAAGATATTCCTGTCTATAAATCAGTGCAGATTGGAATGCATAGAAAGAACTGTTTGCAGATAAATGCAAGTAAAGTCTGTGTTGTGTGATTATTTTATTAGGTTTATAAGGCTGTTTAACAAATGTTTTTGTTCATTTAACTTAGTTTTATTATATATTCTGTGTTGTGTGATTATTTTATTAGGTTTATAATGCTGTTTAGCATTTAAAGTCTTCATTTCAAAGCTTTAAAAATAATGTATTAGGTGTTACTTATGCCAATTTTGAGAGGGGCCTGGAACCTATCTCCCTCACTTCCCATTGACTTAAATTATAAACTGGGTTTCAATTTACAACGGTTTCGCTTTACAACCATTCCTCCTGGAACCTAACCCCGGCGTAAACTGAGGGCTACCTGTATATATATATATATATATATATATATATATATATATATATATATATATTTATATATATATATATATCTGTGTGTGTGTGTGTGTCATGTGTATTGCCATTTTGTTAGCAATGTTGGATTACATATATGATATAGGTAATTACACCTAATATTAATTATTTTTGGTACATTAGTGACATGATTATTTGCACAAAGTTGTTATTTTACAATAATAATGACGTGGAAATAACATTTTGGTTTACTAATGTACCACTATCATTTTGTAAGTAATACATTTTTGGAGGTACAATAAAAAAAATATATTGGAGGTAATGCCCTCTATAATGTATTTTTTGCCCATTTATTATGTTAGATAGCTATACACGAATTGTATATTTATATTTTCAAATTTTGTAATTTTGGAGAATGTGATTGGAGCTTTTAGTTAAATAGCAGTGATTTTATTGGTCTAAAACTTGTATATACATGTGAAGTGAGTGTTACAAGTGCCTGATGAAACAGCGGGTTGTACCACTGAGAAATGCGTAGTACTTTATAAAGGGGATCAGATGTGGCGCAATCCCTTTTTTTATGCTGTTTTAATAAAGTTTTTACTTTTTGTCACCACTTTCACTGCTGCTTTGATGCTGATCCGGTTCTGTAGTCTCATCAAATTGCTTGTGGAGTTTTCATGATCCTGATGCCTTGTGAGAACGCTTTTACACTTTCCTTTATAAATTGGCTTGTTTCGATTACACGTTGCTGCGCCTTCTTATTGTTTTATTGGTGTTGATTTTTATGTTTACCCAGATTTTTCTGTTAGATAAAGGGATTTAATTTCAAAATACAAAGCTATAACCAAATAAAGTATTTTATTTTGACACTTGTGTCCCTTATTTAATAGGCAATACTTGTATATCACTTTACTATGTCTGAAATATACAAATGAGCTCACTGATCTACACTAGAAAATAGAGCAGGGAGGGACTCATATTTTACATTGTGATTCATTACTGCTCTCAATGCAACCTTTAAAAGCAATATGTTATAACACAGAATAACAGATAAAAAGTTATATCAGATATACAGTACCTACAGGATTAAAGACAAATGTCTGTGAAACTATAAACTAGAGAAAAATGACCAATTACTGACTTTATCAGAACCAGAAAAAAGTGACCAATCACTGAATTGATTTATAATCAGTCCCCAGTGCCATGACCAAGTGATCTTAGACAGGATAGGGCACATGCCTGAGGCTGAACACTTGAATCTCCATAGCAGAAGACTATTATTGGGCAATTTATAGACCACATGGCTGAAAAATTTGAGCAGTACATTTCCTATTTCTTAAAAGATGTGGATTAAAGTATTAGTATAAAATAAACTTTCATGATTCAGATAGGACATGTTATTTTAAACAACTTTCCAATATACTTTTATCACCAATTTTGCTTTGTTTTCTTGGTATTCTTAGTTGAAAGCTAAACCTAGGTAGGCTCATATGCTAATTTCTTAGACCTTGAAGGCCGCCTCTTATCTGAATGCATTTTGACAGTTTTTCACAACTAGAGGGTGTTAGTTTATGTGTCTCATATAGATAACATTTTGCTTATGGACGTGGAGTTACCTAGGAGTAAGCACTGATTGGCTAAAATGCAAGTCTGTCAAACGAGCTGAAATAAGGGGGCAGTCTGCAGAGGCTTAGATACAAGGTAATCACAGAGGTAAAAAGTGTATAAATATAACTGTGTTGGTTATGCAAAACTGGGGAATGGGTAATATAGGGATTATCTATTTTTTTAAACAACAAAAAAAAAAGATAGCAAGAGAACGAAAAAAATGATAATAGGAGTAAATTAGAAAGTTGCTTAAAATTGCTACTCTATCTGAATCATGAAAGAAACAATTTGGGTTTAGTGTCCCTTTAAGGGAAAAACTATTTTATAGTATACTGTCCTTTAAGTTAGTGCTATAACACTGGCACCTGTATAGTTTACACTATTATGTAACCAAAGCATTTTAGCGCAGCCAAAGGTTGTTTTATTAATTGACTGGATAGTAGAGAGCACTGCTGGTCCTGAGAGGAAGCGTCCCTGATCCAATCAGCATCACTGGTTGCACATTTGAGTTGTGTGACTAGCGATCCTGATTGGATCAGTGAAAAGCTCTGCTCACGACCAGCAGTGCTCTGTGAGTCCTGAGTGGCACTTCTACTGTGTGTTTAACCCCTTTACAGGGGGGGTTAAACACACAGTAGGGTCAATAGTCTTAAAATGACATGCTCTAATGGATTAGAATACATAACAGATTAGAACATGTCATTTTTTAATATATAGTGGGTTAAACACATGTTAAAGTCCTTCTTGGAAGAACTGTTCCTGAGCAGGAAGCAGCCAGCGAGCCAATCACCAGCTCTAGCACTTGCCCAACCAAGCAGAAATGTATGTGTTTAAAGAGACATGAAAACTAAAATTGTTCTTTCATGATTTAAATATTGAGCATACAATGTAAAAATAGTTTTTCAATTTACTTACAGGGAGTGCAGAATTATTAGGCAAGTTGTATTTTTGAGGATTCATTTTATTATTGAACAACAACCATGTTCTCAATGAACCCAAAAAACTCATTAATATCAAAGCTGAATAGTTTTGGAAGTAGTTTTTAGTTTGTTTTTAGTTATAGCTATTTTAGGGGGATATCTGTGTGTGCAGGTGACTATTACTGTGCATAATTATTAGGCAACTTAACAAAAAACAAATATATACCCATTTCAATTATTTATTTTTACCAGTGAAACCAATATAACATCTCAACATTCACAAATATACATTTCTGACATTCAAAAACAAAACAAAAACAAACCAGTGACCAATATAGCCACCTTTCTTTGCAAGGACACTCAAAAGCCTGCCATCCATGGATTCTGTCAGTGTTTTGATCTGTTCACCATCAACATTGCGTGCAGCAGCAACCACAGCCTCCCAGACACTGTTCAGAGAGGTGTACTGTTTTCCCTCCTTGTAAATCTCACATTTGATGATGGACCACAGGTTCTCAATGGGGTTCAGATCAGGTGAACAAGGAGGCTATGTCATTAGATTTTCTTCTTTTAAACCCTTTCTTGCCAGCCACGCTGTGGAGTACTTGGACGCATGTGATGGAGCATTGTCCTGCATGAAAATCATGTTTTTCTTGAAGGATGCAGACTTCTTCCTGTACCACTGCTTGAAGAAGGTGTCTTCCAGAAACTGGCAGTAGGACTGGGAGTTGAGCTTGACTCCATCCTCAACCCGAAAAGGCCCCACAAGCTCATCTTTGATGATACCAGCCCAAACCAGTACTCCACCTCCACCTTGCTGGCGTCTGAGTCGGACTGGAGCTCTCTGCCCTTTACCAATCCAGCCACGGGCCCATCCATCTGGCCCATCAAGACTCACTCTCATTTCATCAGTCCATAAAACCTTAGAAAAATCAGTCTTGAGATATTTCTTGGCCCAGTCTTGACGTTTCAGTTTGTGTGTCTTGTTCAGTGGTGGTCGTCTTTCAGCCTTTCTTACCTTGGCCATGTCTCTGAGTATTGCACACCTTGTGCTTTTGGGCACTCCAGTGATGTTGCAGCTCTGAAATATGGCCAAACTGGTGGCAAGTGGCATCTTGGCAGCTGCACGCTTGACTTTTCTCAGTTCATGGGCAGTTATTTTGCGCCTTGGTTTTTCCACACGCTTCTTGCGACCCTGTTGACTATTTTGAATGAAACGCTTGATTGTTCGATGATCACGCTTCAGAAGCTTTGCAATTTTAAGAGTGCTGCATCCCTCTGCAAGATATCTCACTATTTTTGACTTTTCTGAGCCTGTCAAGTCCTTCTTTTGACCCATTTTGCCAAAGGAAAGGAAGTTGCCTAATAATTATGCACACCTGATATAGGGTGTTGATGTCATTAGACCACACCCCTTCTCATTACAGAGATGCACATCACCTAATATGCTTAATTGGTAGTAGGCTTTCGAGCCTATACAGCTTGGAGTAAGACAACATGCATAAAGAGGATGATGTGGTCAAAATACTAATTTGCCTAATAATTCTGCACTCCCTGTATATTATAAAATTTGCTTCATTCCCTTTGTTGAAGTGAGCAGCAATGAAATACTAGGAGCTAGCTGAGGACATCAGATGAGCCAGTATACATACATAAATTAGCTTGCACGCAAATGGCCTTAAAATCCTGATATCGCTTGAGTGCAAATGATAGCGCTCCACTTGTAATCTAACCCTAAAATTTTTAGCATAAATTAGCATATTGTTTGCTACAATTATTTTTCAATAGTCAAATTCCACCCACCTTTTGCTTTATTTAGAGGAGCCAATCTGGGCTTCAGTCGTCAGACAACAAGTCTAGCCACCGTTACATTGCATGGTTTTGCAGTTGCAATCTGCTGGATCCAATTAGAGACATATATGTAGCAGGGTTAGCCTCGGAAATTCAGCAGTGTGCTTTTAGCTTTCATTGCACTGAGAATTAGAAAACTGAAAGGCCAAAAAGCAAAGGCTGTTACCTGCAAATGCTGCAAATCAAATGTTTGGAGCATTTTGAAAACCTTGGTTACAGATTTAGCTTTTTGGCCCTGTCTAGGGAGAGTGGGACAAAGCATAATTGTTGTTTAATGTCCCTTTATGAAAAACTAAATACTTTCTCACTTGAACCAAATGGCAAATTATCCTGCCTATTTCACCAAATAAGTTGTGTAAAACAGGACATTTTTTATTGTGGCATATGAGACCTCTGGCTGTAGCTATAGGTGCAAATAATGTAAAATCACCTGATTGCATAGATTTATTTTCATGTTTTTGCTCCACAAATGTGCTAAATAATTGCTATATTATTTACTGGCAACTGAAGCTCAGAACTGTTTTCCACATTATTGATTGCACAATTACTAAGTAAGCAACGCTTTATAAATAGCCATGTTACAACACAATTTAGCAAAGTTTATAAAAATAAGATAAGTAAAGTTAACCCATCAGCTGCTAAAAAAAAAGTCTTTTTTTGTTTTTTTTTAATCCAGATAACCATGAAGTAACGTTATTAAAATGCCATCAAAATAGCAACAGTGTGAGCAGGTTGTGACACGTGATTTTGATACCGTTACAGTTTTATATACATTGTTAGTAGAACATATGGATGGCTGTAAAATCATTTTGTAACTAAGTATATCTGGAATTCATAGAGTAAATGGCCACTTATATTATTCTATATGTCATGTTTAATTACATAGCCACTGATAAACGGGTAATCAAGTAGTTCTATCAACATCATTTAGTCAGAGAAAGTTAGAAAACAATCCTGTTGCTGTCAGATTTTATTGACCTGATAAACTACTTATCTTATTGTACTTTAAGCTCCAACAAACAGATCATAAGTGCTGGGGTGATCTCGCCTGACTACATAAGTCATGTAACATTTTATGTGTGAAGTGATAACGTTACTTATAAAGTTAGCTGACCAGTAAAAGGGACAGTATACTTCTACATATACATAATAGTCATTACTATAAGCAAGAATATGCACAGATACTGATATAAAAATCCAGTATAAAACCTTTTAAAAACTTCCTTAGAAGCTCCCAGTTTAGCACTGTTGATGAGGTTAGGCTGGGACACCCAGTGAAAGGGGCTGGGGAAACAAGAAGAGCAGACCCCCTCCCCTGCACAGGAAAAGACATATAACATAAACGGGAGCCAGCAGGAATCTGTAGACTTCAGTCTACATCTGATACTATGGGCTATATAAATGGATTATCTGCAAAACATTTATGCAAAGAAAAATCTAGTGTACACTATCCCTTTACATCAGTCTTTAAACTATTTATATATTATGGATATGTGATATTTTCATGACTATATTGCAAAATAAAAGAAAAAAAATGAACACAATTCTTTTTTTTACATTATTTATATTAAACAATATTAGCAACAATCCACGGCTACAGCCCCCAAGTTTAGAAACCTGGCATACCAATACTCCCTGTTTGATGTCTGGAGGTCGTGCCATTCTGATACTAAAGATTTCTCATATTTTTCTCCGCCGCACCGGTCTTACTCAAGGCTGAACTATTTTTTTGTAGATTGTTGGACTCTTAAAAAAAAAAAGGAAAAAAAGAAAAAGGAAGGGAGAAACAATATTAGCGACCAGTTCCTAGGCTGATGACCCTGCGCTTATTAAAGGTAAACTTCACAGATTAGAGACCCCTTCAATATGTTGTAAAGAACAAATCTGTACAAAGAATAAAAAAAACTGTGGTTGCAGAAAGCTCTGTACTTAAAGGGACAGTCTACAATAGAATTGTTATTGTTTTAAAAGATACATAATCCCTTTATTACCCATTACCCAGTTTTGCAGAACCAATACAGTTATATTAATATACTTTTTACCTTGGTAATTACCTTGTATCTAAGCATCTTCTGACAGCCCCCTGATCACATGACTGTGACTATATAAAATCTATTGAGTTGCATTTAGTATTGTGTTGTGCTAACTCTTAAAGGGACAGTCTACACCAGAATTTTTATTGTTTTAAAAGATAGATAATCCCTTTATTAACCATTTCCCAGTTTTGCATAATCAACACAGTTATAATAATTTACTTTTAACCTCTGTGATTATCTTGTATCCAAGCCTCTGCAAACTGCCCCTTTTTTCAGTTCTTTTGACAGACTTGCAGTCTAGCCAATCAGTGCCTGCTCCCAGATTACTTCATGTGCACGCGCACAGTGTTATCTATATGAAATGTGTGAACTAACACCCTCTAGTGGTGAAAAACTGTTAAAATGTAATCTGAAAGAGGTGGGCTTCAAGGTCTAAGAAATTAGCATATGAACCTCCTAGGTTAAGCTTTCAACTAAGAATACCAAGAGAACAAAGCAAAATTGGTGATAAAAGTAAATTGGAAAATTGTTTAAAATAACATGTTCTATCTGAATCATGCAAGTTTATTTTGGCCTAGACTGTCCCTTTAAATAACTCCCCATGCCTGAACACAGTGTTATCCATATGGCCCACAGTCTCTTGTTGTGAAAAGCAATTTAAAAAACATGTGATAAGAGGCAGCCCTCAAGGGCTTAGAAATTAGCATATGAGCCTACCTAGGTTTAGTTTCAACTAAGAATAACAAGAGAACAAAACAAATTTGATAATCAAAGTAAATTGGAAAGTTGATTAAAATTACAAGTCCTATCTGAATAATGAAAGTTTAATTTTGACTAGACTGTCCCATTAAAGGGACATAGAAATGCAAAATAAAAATGATATAGTACCATATTACAAGTGGAGCGGTATTTAGTGCTTTTGCTAGAGATCTAACTGAGCTAGAAGCACATTTTTTGCGTTCGTAAAAAGTTATCACTCTCGCGCTAACCCTACTTGCGCAAAAAGCCGAACTTACAATATTGTGTGTGCGATAACCTATTCCCCCATAGAAGTCAATGGAGAAAATAAAGTAAAGTGAAAAAAAAAAACTATCATTCAACTCGTGCGCAAACCTGATCACATATTCTCATGTGCACTGACCTGACAGGAAAATATGAAAATGTAATATTCCAATGTTCTGCACAGAGCAGAATATGTTCTATTTATTAATAAATCCATATATATATAATGGTATTTTGGAACACTATCCGCACACATAAATATAAATACATATATATATATATATGATTCTATATAGGTATAGATATATACAGACATATATAGGAATATCTATTTACAAATACTTAGAACATATTACTTATTCTGCTATGTGTATATATGTCTGTAAAAACATATATACACATATAAATACATCTGTACACATATATAGACATTAATATATACATACAGAGGGGGAACTACAGGAGGTGCAACAGGTGCAGTGGCACCGGGGCCCGAGTGAGGGAGAGGGCCCATAAAGCAGGCGTTGCCAGGTGTCCAGTATTTGACCGGACAATCCAGTATTTTAGTTTACTGTCCGGTAAAATCTGTTATTAAAAAAACAGACTATTTTTTTAGATCTTTCAAAAAAAGTCACTGCAGACTGTACCCAGCCCATGATCCACTCCACCCACGCCTTCTTAAGCCTTCGATGCTACTGTGACCCTTTCATTGTCAGACAAGTTAGACAAGTACCAGCCTTGGTTCTAAACTGCTTTGCTGCAGCCTTTGTGACTAGAATTGACTGTGATTGACTGACTGTCACATTGGATTGGAACCGTAGTAGCAGGCGCAGCTTGATCCTGGTCCGTGAGATACACAGTCACACATTATGTGATCACGCATCTCTGTAATGTCAGCTTGAGTGTGAATTCACTCAGACAGGCTCAGCAAGATTACACTGTCACTGACTGATGTCATTCCAGGCTGCAGATGTATCTCCCTGTCACTAAGATTAAACTTGCAGCAGAATAGACAGATAGTGAGTGACACCTTACCATGAGTTATGTCTCTTCGTTATAAGATCACTCAACTTAAAAAGGAATAATAGATTATATATATATATATATATATATATATATATATATAAATATATATATATATATATATATATATATACATACAGTATATATAGATACACACTGTCTATATCTTAATTTAAATCTCTCTAAAAAATTATATATAATTTACATAGTATTTTTATTATACATATACAGTGGGGAAAAAAAGTATTTAGTCAGCCACCAATTGTGCAAGTTCTCCCACTTAAGAAGATGAGAGAGGCCTGTAATTTTCATCATAGGTATACCTCAACTATGAGAGACAAAATGTGGAAACAAATCCAGACAATCACATTGTCTGATTCGTAAAGAATTTATTTGCAAATTATGGTGGAAAATAAGTATTTGGTCACCTACAAACAAGCAAGATTTCTGGCTCTCACAGACCTGTATCTTCTTCTTTAAGAGGCTCCTCTGTCCTCCACTCATTACCTGTATTAATGGCACCTGTTTGAACTTGTTATCAGTATAAAAGACACCTGTCCACAACCTCAAACAGTCACACTCCAAACTCCACTATGGTGAAGACCAAAGAGCTGTCGAAGGACACCAGAAACAAAATTGTAGACCTGCACCAGGCTGGGAAGACTGAATCTGCAATAGGCAAGCAGCTTGGTGTGAAGAAATCAACTGTGGGAGCAATAATTAGAAAATGGAAGACATACAAGACCACTGATAATCTCCCTCAATCTGGGGATCCATGCAAGATCTCACCCTGTGGGGTCAAAATGATCACAAGAACAGTGAGCAAACATCCCAGAACCACACGGGGGACCTAGTGAATGACCTGCAGAGAGCTGGGACCAACGTAACAAAGGCTACCATCAGTAACACACTACGCCGCCAGGGACTCAGATCCTGCAGTGCCAGACGTGTCCCCCTGCTTAAGCCAGTACATGTCCGGGCCCGTCTGAAGTATGCTAGAGAGCATTTGGATGATCCAGAAGCGAATTGGGAGAATGTCATATGGTCAGATGAAACCAAAGTAGAACTGTTTGGTAGAAACACAACTTGTCGTGTTTGGAGGAGAGAGAACACCATACCTACTGTGAAGCATGGGGGTGGCAACATCATGCTTTGGGGCTGTTTCTCTGCAAAGGGAACAGGCCGACTGATCCGTGTACATGAAAGAATGAATGGGGCCATGTATCGTGAGATTTTGAGTGCAAATCTCCTTCCATCAGCAAGGGCATTGAAGATGAAACGTGGCTGGGTCTTTCAGCATGACAATGATCCCAAATACACCGCCCGGGCAACGAAGGAGTGGCTTCGTAAGAAGTATTTCAAGGTCCTGGAGTGGCCTAGCCAGTCTCCAGTTCTCAATAGATGAGTGTACGTATATCTCAGCGCCAACTATACCTTGTGTGCCCGGATGATGGTGGTACCTAGCTGCCACCTAGATATAATCAAGTGAGAATAGTGTTTCCAGGCGCCAACAAATGGAGGCTAAGGTTAAAGTTTATCAATATTTATTGAAGACAATTCTTCTCTTGTATACAGTTAGTAGTTAAAAAACTCATTAAGACAATTTAAAACAATAATATGGTGATTAAAATCTATCAGAGACGCATGGATCCACGCTAAAAGAATTAAATTAAAAAACAATAATCTATAATCTTAAACTTTAAGCAGGGTATGGATATACAATATTCAACAATATGTGTTTTAAACAATTTGGTGTGGTGGTGTGTGTGAGCATCTGCTCTACGCTGTGGTTGTGATACAAAGTCAAGTAGTGAACATTGTGTCTTAAAAGACCAAAACAAAAAATCAATCCTGTGAAAAATCAATCCTGTGAAAAAGACAATCAGCAAACAGTCCTGTGAGCAAAAAATAATAATAGTAGTAAGTAGACAGTCCTGTGAACAAAAATAATAATAATATTCCTGTGAAAAAATAATAAAAATGGAAGTCAATTCAGTTGAAAACAAAAACTCGCTCCTGTGTGAGAGAAATCACTTCTGTGTTGCGAATATCCAGAAAAAACGTGATGTGTGTATCAAGTTAAAAAGCAAATGTTGAAAAAACGTTGCAAGAAATAAAATGATAAAAAACAGTGCTCTGTGGAGACTGTGCTCCAAGTTGAAAGTTAAAACAATTTGCTAAAAGTAACAAACAAATATGCCAATCGATAAAAACCTGTGGGGAAAAAAATAGATACAATGTGAAGATAATTTTTCAATCGTACCCTCCTAGTGGAATATAGCTTACCAGGTCTACGCGTTTCGGCCTTGCCTAGGCCTTTATCAAGACTAATGGTAAGCTGGTAGTTTGGGCCTTATATAGAGGACTCCAATCCGTGACCGGAAGTGCCAATTATCTGTGACTTCCGGTTTTTCGTTGTGATAGTTGTCTCTATATATATATATACTTATTTTATGTAAGTAATGTCTTATATATCTAGTAGTATATAATCTTATATAATGCCATAAGGAGTTTGTCTGGGGCACCCTTGGGGTATTTTATTTTTAACCGGAAGTGACGTAATCAAGCAAACGGAGGTTAAGAAAGATTAAAATACCCCAAGGGTGCCCCAGACAAACTCCTTATGGCATTATATAAGATTATATACTACTAGATATATAAGACATTACTTACATAAAACCGGAAGTCACAGATAATTGGCACTTCCGGTCACGGATTGGAGTCCTCTATATAAGGCCCAAACTACCAGCTTACCATTAGTCTTGATAAAGGCCTAGGCAAGGCCGAAACGCGTAGACCTGGTAAGCTATATTCCACTAGGAGGGTACGATTGAAAAATTATCTACACATTGTATCTATTTTTTTCCCCACAGGTTTTTATCGATTGGCATATTTGTTTGTTACTTTTAGCAAATTGTTTTAACTTTCAACTTGGAGCACAGTCTCCACAGAGCACTGTTTTTTATCATTTTATTTCTTGCAACGTTTTTTCAACATTTGCTTTTTAACTTGATACACACATCACGTTTTTTCTGGATATTCGCAACACAGAAGTGATTTCTCTCACACAGGAGCGAGTTTTTGTTTTCAACTGAATTGACTTCCATTTTTATTATTTTTTCACAGGAATATTATTATTATTTTTGTTCACAGGACTGTCTACTTACTACTATTATTATTTTTTGCTCACAGGACTGTTTGCTGATTGTCTTTTTCACAGGATTGATTTTTCACAGGATTGATTTTTTGTTTTGGTCTTTTAAGACACAATGTTCACTACTTGACTTTGTATCACAACCACAGCGTAGAGCAGATGCTCACACACACCACCACACCAAATTGTTTAAAACACATATTGTTGAATATTGTATATCCATACCCTGCTTAAAGTTTAAGATTATAGATTATTGTTTTTTAATTTAATTCTTTTAGCGTGGATCCATGCGTCTCTGATAGATTTTAATCACCATATTATTGTTTTAAATTGTCTTAATGAGTTTTTTAACTACTAACTGTATACAAGAGAAGAATTGTCTTCAATAAATATTGATAAACTTTAACCTTAGCCTCCATTTGTTGGCGCCTGGAAACACTATTCTCAGTCTCCAGTTCTCAACCCCATAGAAAACCTTTGTAGGGAGTTGAAAGTCTGTGTTGCCCAGCGACAGCCCCAAAACATCACTGCTCTAGAGGAGATCTGCATGCAGGAATGGGCCAACATACCAGCAACAGTGTGTGACAACCTTGTGAAGACTTACAGAAAACGTTTGACCTCTGTCATTGCCAACAAATGATATATAACAAAGTATTGAGATGAACTTTTGATATTGACCAAATACTTATTTTCCACCATAATTTGCAAATAAATTCTTTCCAAATCAGACAATGTTATTGTCTGGATTTTTTCCCACATTTTGTCTCTCATAGTTGAGGTATACCTATGATGAAAATTACAGGCCTCTCTCATCTTCTTAAGTGGGAGAACTTGCACAATTGGTGGCTGACGAAATACTTTTTTTCCCCACTGTATACATACATACTGTCTATGTGAGTGTGTGTGTATATATATATATATATATATAATAAATCTAAACTAATATGTGTGCCGTTTTTCCTTTATTTCTACCACAAGACCCTGCCGCGATTCAAATCTAACAGAAGAAAAAACACACATGCTTACACACACACATATACAGGTGGCCCTCGTTTTACAACGGTTCAATTTACACCGTTTCAGAATAACAACCTTTTTTTCCAGTCATGTGACTGCTATTGAAAAGCATTGAGAAGCAGTGCATTTATTAAAATAGCCAGTAGGTGAAGCTGTCCGCTTGTGTTGCAGCAAAGCCAAGCAAGCGGAAATTAATCAGTTTAACCAGATCTGAGCTATTGAGCAGATTTCAAAGGAACAATATCTTCCTGTCAATAAATCAGTCCAGATTGGAATGCCTAGAAAGAACTGTTTGCATAAAAATGCAAGTGAAGTCTGTGTTGTGTGATTATTTTATTAGTTTTATAATGGGGTTTAGTAAATGTTTTTGTTAATTTCACTTAGTTTAATTATATATTCTGTGTTGTGTGATTATTTTATTAGGTTTATAATGCTGTTTAGCATTTAAAGTCTTCATTTCAAAGCTTTAAAAATAATGTATTATGTGTTACTTATGACAATTTTGAGAGGGGCCTGGCACCTAACTCCCTCACTTCCCATTGACTTATATTATAAACTGGGTTTCAATTTACAACGGTTTCGATTTACAACCATTCCTTCTGGAACCTAACCCCGGCGTAAACTGAGGGCTACCTGTATATATATATATATATATATATATATATATATATATGTTTAAATAAATGTATTTATAGATCTATAAATATAGATTTTTTTAAAAATAATTTTCTGTTGTATACTGTTTATTATATATATATATATATATATATATATATATATATATATATATATATATATATATAAAAATAAATATATATATATATATATATATATATATATATATATGGGACAAAGAAAATATTAGCGCTTATAATATGATTATCAGTAACTGCACAATTTTTCAGTGTGACCTATAAGACCTATACTTATATATTAAAAACAGATAGATAATATAAGTGACCAAAATCTTGGACAAATAATATGTATAGGAAAACACTGTCCTCTTCTCTATTAGTATGTTAAAATGTACCACAAAAGAGTCACTCTTTATATCGTTAAAGTGGAAACAGTTCCTCTTGCAGCCTTTCTCCAAAAGCAAAAAACCAAGTGTCCTCAGGGAGGTCTTAGTAGAATCTGGAATAGGTAGAAGAAGGAAGGGGCGCACAGAAAGACCAGATCCTAGTGCAGTATATTATGGCAAGTTCTTGTGACACACACACATTTATATACAGGTGGACACTCACTTGGTACAGAGAGGAAGTGGGCGCCCTGTTGATGCTTTGGAGAGAATGACAAGGTGTTTTGAATAAGAAGAGGAGTGTGATACACCTTCCTTCTGAAACCGGTCTTGAGGGGAAGCAAGCTGAACAATGGACAACTACTTTAACATCTACTTCAGGCTATACACAGCCACCACGCAATTTCCTTACCTCATCAGGATTGAGGTTATAACAAGTGATTGTCCACCTGTATATAAATGTGTGTGTGTCACAAGAACTTGCCATAATATACTGCACTAGGATCTGGTCTATCTGTGTGCCCCTCCCTTCTTCTACATATAGTGTAGAGTGATTGTGGCCGATCCCAAGGTGACAGGCTCCCTTCCCAATGAGGTATCTCTCAGTACATATTAAATGTGCAAATAAAATACATTTAATTCATAATAGGTAAAGACAGTATACACATAATTATATAACTTATGCTTAACAGTAGTGTGTACTAAATATGTATACATACAGAAACACCAATGGCCATTGGATACTGATAAAATATCACCTATAAGAGCTCAAAGTCATCAAGATCATTATAAATCCATTTACACAGACTTTTGTCACAATGTCAGTGTGAAGCCATAGGATGATTATCGTAAACACAGTCTCTGTACCCTTATCCAGCTGTTATCCTTAGATCAATCCTGACAAGGGTAAGCAAAGGTTCATAAGTAGCACAGAAGCGCTTAAGCAATTCAAGTAATATATTGTTATGGCAAAGGCAGGTCATGCATATATAGCCTCAGGAAAGCAGGGTATGTCAGCATGTAGTTTAGTGCAAGCAAAGCGGATTAGTCTTAGCAGTTCATACAGCAACATCTAGGACCACACATTAGTGATATGTTTCCGTGAGATATCCTGTGTCAGATGACCAAACACACAACCCCTTTTCCACGGGGTCTACCTCCTGAAGGCCAAGAAAACCACGTTTAAGCAGCACTCATTTAGGGAAAGTTTAAAAGTCAATTTTATTTATATCCTTTAAAACAGCACATTCCAAAAATATCGAGGGCTATACACAAGACATCCTTACGCGTTTCGTGCCTGCTGGCACTTAGTCATAGGATAACCTGAGCATATACTGATCCACCTCTTTATACGATTTACGTTCATTCACAGAAACAGCAGAACGTTGTTAACAAATGTTTAATCTTAAAGGGATGGAGCAATGCTACTCATTCACACATTAAAAGCAGTAAATGAAACCTTGGTCTCAATTATACTACAAAGAATATCGATCATTTAAAGGTGTACACATGCATTTTGAATAGACAATTAGAATATTTAAATTTATGCAAGATTCATATTTAAGCTAGTTTCAACCATGAAAATAAACAATCTGTTTGCCAATACTACTAGCCATATGCACCTAGAAAAGGAAGTGATTACAAGTATGTATACAAATTCATATCACTATATACATAAATATTTTGAGGATATGTCACACACAATTTCATACATTGTACAAAATTTAATTTATCAATATAATTATGACAAGCCACACAATACGGCAAAATAACCTTATCTCAAAAACAGGAACTATACGATGGGAAAAAGGATACAATTATTTTATCAAATTAGCTCTTAAATTCCATTTCATAATAAAAGGACATATAGGAAAAAGAACCATAGATATGGGGTTGGAAACAAAAGTATAAGTATATAAATATATAAATCCACATAAACATATGTGCACATATACACAAAAAGGGTACAACTATTTTATCAAATTAGCTCTAAAATTCCATTTCATAATAAAAGGACATGTAGGAAAAAGTACCATAAATATGGATTTGGAAACAAAGGCATAAGTATATAAATATATAAATCCACATAAACATATGTGCACATATACATAACCATACAAACACACATGCATACATATATACATACATATACACATGCATACATACGCGCATATATATACAAACATCCACAACTTGGCCTTTCACTCCCATATAATTATCCTATATTAAATGAGTAATCAGTTCATCAATTTCATTCAATTCATCATTAACTCTCCACTAATTCCAGATGTTTTAGAAGAATAAAATTTAAAAATTTAATCCACAAAATAGCTCATATCCCATTCTTTATTCATGCCAAAGGGCATTTTTGTTTTTAACATAAATATCCAATAAATTTCTTTCTTCAACAAAATCTTATTTCTATTTCCACCCCAGGTGGCAATTTGGCTAAATCTATTATCTTCACTCCTATTTTAGGTTTATTTAAAAAGTGAAAACAATTAAAATGCCTGGCCACTCCAGAGTCCTTATTGTAGTTTTTTATGTCCCTCTTATGCTCACCTACTCTCGTCCTCAGGCTACGGGTCGTCTGACCAACATACTGTTCATGGCAAATTGTGCACTCCAAGAGATACACCACGTACTCTGTGCTACAATTTCCATAATGATTAATCTTGTACTCTTTTCCTGTTGTAGTACTTCTAAAAGATTCACCTTTCGAGATGTACTCACATGTGCCACAATTGCTGACTCCACATCTGAAAGTGCCTTTTTTCCTTAGCCAATCAGTGCCAGTACAGGTATTTTTCCGAGAAACCAGGCTTGGAGACAACCTACTTGCCAAGGTTTGTGTTTTTTTTTAAACAAACCTGATGTTTTCTATCACAGGTGATAGAATATCATCACTCTTTAAAACATCTAAATTCCTTTTAATAATATCACAAACTTGTCTAAACTGAATTGAATATTCAGTGGAGAAAACAACTGGTTGTTTAACCCCCCCCAAAATCCAATTCTTTTCCTTTTTTCTTTTTAACCTTTGGGTCCATTTTCTTAATTTCCTGAAAATCCTGCACCATTTTTGATTCATCATAGCCCTATGTTTGAGTCTATTAATCAATTTTCCAGCCTATATATCAAAACATGTTTCAGAATTAGCGTTTCTTTTTAGTCTTAGAAGCGGACTTCTTGGAATTGACCTGATCAGGTGCGTCGGATGACAGGAAACAGCGTGCAAAATTGTGTTGCCCGCAGTTGATTTTCGAAATGTATCAGTCACAATTAAACCCTGTGCAGCTGAACCCGTCAGTTCCAAGTCCAAGAAATTAATCTTGTCATTTCTTAACTCTCCTGTAAATCTTAGCCCTAATTCATTGTTATTAACATATTCCAAGAATGATTCAAATTCAAATGGTTCTTTTACAATGAAAATCAGGTCGTCTATAAACCTGTTATATTGTATAATATTAGAGAAAAAAGGATTTGTTTCTCCATAGATGTATCCGAGCTCCCAACACCCAACATATAAATTTGCAAACGAGGGGGCAAATTTAGCCCCCATCGCTGTACCACATATCTGCAAATAATATGCATCGTCAAACATGAAGAAATTATGCTGTAGTAGGAACTCAACCACATCACAGAGAAACAATTTGAACTCCACAGAAAAATTAGTATGTCTATCTAAAAAGAATTTTATAGCTGTTATACCTAAGGCATGGGTATGCTTGAGTAGAGTGCTGTTGCATCAATAACAACCCACTTGTACACATCTTTCCATTTAACATTATTCAATATAGACAACAAGTGCCCCGAATCCCTGAGATAACTACTCAGATTTTTCACCAAAGGTTGTAATATACTATCTATCCATTCAGAGAGTGACTCAAATAGTGAGCCAATCCCGGAAATGATAGGCCTCCCAGGTGGTTTTTTGGGGTCCTTATGGATTTTGGGTAAAAAATGGAAAATGGGCACAACTGGGTGCTCAGGAATAAGATTATCAACCTCCTCCTCTGTCAAAATTTGCAAAGCCACCGCTTGCTGAAGTAATCTCCTCATCTTGAGGTCAAAATCATGAATAGGGTTATGCGTTAGACTCCTATATGTGGCAGTATCTTGTAGTTGTCTAGCTGCCTCCTTAAAATATTCTTCTTTCTTCATAACAACAACATTGTCACCCTTATCCGAGGATCTGATGACAATGTCATTGTTATCCTGTAATTCATTCATTGCTTGCCTCTCCTTAATAGATAGATTATGATGAAAACCCTTGGTCTTATTCGCCTCTCCCAATTCTATAATTTCCTGTTCCACTCTTTTATGAAACACATTCAAACAAGAACCTCTAAAGCTGGTAGGGTAAAAATCAGATTTTTTTTCTTACAGGTTTGGGGCATTTCTCATCACACAGATAGTTATCTTTATCATCCAGATCTCTAAGTTGTTCCAATGTATAACTATCCTTGAAATCAAAATAACCGGTCATTTCCTCACATATAGAAGGAGGCGTTTGTTCCCTCAAATCATCATCCACACTCTTATTAAGATGAAAAAACCTTTTTAGTGCCAATTTTCTAACCAATTTACTTACATCAATTAATGTTTTGAAAGGTGAAAAAACATTTGTGGGTGCAAACCGAAGTCCTTTGGACAGAACACTCAGGTGATCCTTATTGAGCTCAAAGTCCGACAAATTAATAACAGTCAAACCTAATCCTTCTTCTGAGCTCTCTTTGATTTTCTTTGTTTTCCTTCTCCCTCCTCTATGGGTTTTTTTCCTCCTAAAGGGATAATGCTGTTCTTGTTCTTTACTTGTGCAGCCAGTTGTTCTTCCCCCGAATCACTATCAGACGAATCCTGTAAAGAAAAAGAGGGAAGAGAAGAGAGAGAAACAGAAGATTCACTCCCGGTGTCTGGATCTGATGTATCGCCTTCTGTTGAAGAAAAGCCCACATGCTTCTTAGTCTTGCCTTTCAAGATAGATTTGGGAGCTGTTGCTTTACCCATTTTCTCTTTTCTATTTTTTCCTTCATGATCAGACTCATCTGTATGCTTCTTTTTATTATGGAAACGTCTTGGCTTCCTGATGAACCTTGACCAATCATACACCTTGTTGTTAATGTAATCCTCCAAGTCCCTATTAAATTTTTGACTCTTTTGAGCTGCAAGTTCATTATCAGATTTTTTGATTCTCAGTTTCATGCTGATCTTAGAGCCATGATAATTTTAATCTGTTTTAAACATTTTCAAATCAGATTTTGCACTCATAATTTTTTCTTTTAGAACATCTCTTTTATTAGACTTGCTTCTGGCCAGAATATCCAACAGCGTTAATGAGCAAGTTGTTAAAGCATTTTTCCATTCCTGCTCTAATTCCTCATCCTCCAAATCATATGATGGAAATTTCTTGATGCGTAACCCCCTGGGTATTCTTTCAACATCAATATAATGCTCAAAGGTCACTTGATCCCACATTAACCTCAAATCAGTCAGAAGATGTTTCTCCATTTGATTAAATAAACTCTTCATATCTCTGGGAGCACTTTCCACACTTCCTGAAGGGCATGTCCTCGCCCAAGGGACCCTTAATTGTGGGGTACAAATACACAACAGTAGAGTTTCTTAACCAGTCTTCACAGCGGATCCACACCACTGCAGTGTAACTCACTTCGTGTGTCCAATCTGTATGCCGAAAACGCCTCTTGTCTGTACCATACCTTGCTTTTAATGTATCCTCTTGCTGGTTTCATATGCATAATGCGAGACTGTGATCTTCCAAAGGTCAGGGGTGTGCTGGAACAGCTCGATCGGCCTAACCGAGCCTGTGACAAACAGTGCAGATACGCAACATGTGTTTCACCGCCGGGCAAATTCTCTGCGGCTTTCTCAAGCGTATCTTCCCATTGGTGGTTCTCCCTCCCGGGAATTTAAGCTCATTCAAAAGTTCCTAGTGCAGTAACTTCCTGTCTAGTCAGACATTATCATAAAGGGGGTATTTGATATTACCATAATGTTCATCCCAAAGTGCCACTTATGTGTATCCTAGGAACAAGTCCTTTACCTGTATGTACATCCCAAAATATTATTTACATTACACTTCCAAGGGAATAAGGCATCCTGTCAATCTTAGTGACTTTAACACACCAGAAACCTAATACATTCAATAGCCCACAGCTTATAAATATTACTATTCTATACTATTACTCCTTAGAATTGGCAAAATATAGTGCACATTCTACCTATTTCAGCAAGAAAGGGACAGGGGCAACTACATGGAATAACCAATAAATTCTATGAAAGAAGCATAAGTGTGCAGCTTTGATAACTATTTTCAGAGAAAGGGGGCAAAATATATTTCTTCATTGAGTCCATTAGGTTTTAAACTGTCTAGATTATATATCCATTTACATTCTGCTTGTAGTAGACATTTATCTAGGTCACCTCCCCTTCCCTGCAAAGTAATCAGTTCTAGTCCCATTGTTTTGAGACCAATAGATGAACTACCATGATGTGTATAAAAATGTCGCGCTACACTACTATCTTTAAGGTTATCATTTTTAATGTCCCTTTTGTGTTCCTTTACTCTTTCCTTGTATTCCCTATAGGTCTTACCTACAATTTTGGGCATGTACACCAAATAGTGTACACCACTCCCTTACTTCTACATGTAATACGTCCTTTAGTTATATGGATAGTGCCCCTGGTGTCAAGAATTTTGTCCCCCTTATGAATGTTCTTACTAATGCTGAATTTGCCACATGGAAAATTGCCATCTTTGTGTTTATATTTTTGTAACCAAGTATTGGTGGGGGTAGGATTAGAAAAATGACTATGTACTAATTTGTTGCGGAGGTTGGGGGACCTGCACGGTGTCAAAAGAGGTACTTCTCAAACTATTTTTCTTACTATAGGGTCTACTTGAAGTACTTTCCAATGTTTAGTTAGTATGGCCTTAATGTTATTCCATTTGTTGTTAAAGATATATATAAATCTTATAGGGTTAGTACCAGTATCTATTTTATCTGTTTGATATAGAATCTCATCCCTTGATTTTTTATTTGCTCGCTGGTAGTTTTGCTTCAAATTTTTCCAAGAATATCCCCTATCTTTTAGCCAATTCGTCAAATTCTAAACATGTGATTTATATGACCTACTGGTTGAACAGTTTCTCTTACATCCTAAATACTGGCCATATGGTATCCCTCTTATTACAGAACCAATATGATGGCTATCTGAACTCAAAATGGTATTAGCAGAAGTATCTTTCCTATACATTTCCGTTGATATATTACCATTTGTGATCGAGATCTGTAAATCCAGAAAAGTAATAGTTTGGTTGCTGGAATAAAAAGTAAATCTCAGATTCTGTTCATTATGATTGATTAATTTGATGAACTCAAGAAGTTCTATTTCCGTGACATTCCACATTACCAAGATATCGTCTATGTATCGTGCAAATAGCGATATCTTGTCCTCATAGTGCGACAACTCATTTTGAATTTTGTCTACCACCCACTTACCAAGGTAGAGACAGGCATATGTGGGGGCACAACTGGCCCCCATTGCTGTTCCCAAAACTTGTCGATAAAATTTGTTTGTCGAACATGAAGAAATTTCTCTCTAGAACAAATCTCAGTAACTCAAGGGTAAATGCTGTATGTGTTGTATATTCCTTTGCTCTTTGTTGAAGGTACTACTTACATGCCTCTATTCCTAACTCATGAGGAATAGAGGAATATAAGGCTTCTACATTAATTGCTACTAATATCGTGTTGGGTTCTACCATTAGGCCATCCAATTTACCTAGAATATCGTTGGTATCTTTAATGAAAGATGGAAGGGTATTTACAAATGGCTGTAAGCAGTAATCTATGTAATGGCCAATTTTTTCATTAAGGCTCAACTGGCCCGAGATTATCGCCCTCCCTTGTGGGGGATTTCTCTTTTTGTGTAATTTTGGAATAGTGTAAAATGTAGCTGTTCTTGGTTCTTTGACATAGAGGTAATCATATTCATTTTTCTCCTACATTGGTGTGTCCGGTCCACGGCTTCATCCTTACTTGTGGGATATTCTCATTCCCTACAGGAAATGGCAAAGAGAGCACACAGCAAAGCTGTCCATATAGCCCCCCCTCTGGCTCCGCCCCCCAGTCATTCTCTTTGCTGCTCTGAACAAGTAGCATCTCCACAGGGATGGTAAAGAGTATGTGGTGTTAGTTGTAGTTTTATTTCTTCTATCAAGAGTTTGTTATTTTAAAATAGTGCCGGTTTGTACTATTTACTCTACAACAGAAAGTGATGAAGATTTCTGTTAAAAGAGGAGTATGATTTTAGCACCAGTAACTAAAATCCATTGCTGTTCCCACGCAGGACTGTTGAAACCAGAGAACTTCAGTTGGGGGGAACAGTTTGCAGGCTTATCTGCTTCAGGTATGATCAGTCACTTTTTTAACAAGACACAGTACTGCTAGAAGACTGTCAGTTTTCCCTTAGGGGATAGGTAAGCCATTTTCTTAAGACTAAGTTACAGAATCAAGGCTTATATCTTGGGCTCTATGCTGGTTGACACTATTGTGGGCTAAATCGATTGATTTTTATCATATTTATTTGACATTTGGAGTGTTTGATAAACTTTAAAACACTTTTGGGGACGTTTATTTGCGCCTGGCAGTTGGTTAGACGCCTAATCTTGTCAGAAAGGCCCCTTCACTCTGGAATGCAGAGGGAGGAGGCCTCATTTTCGTGCCTCAGTTGCGCAGTTACTTCTCTAAGACAGTGCATGCAGCTTCACGTGAGGAGGTCCAGTGGCTTAGAAAAGGACCCAGAGAGGCTTATTTCTGTTGTTGATAACCCCTAAGGAAGGTAAAAGCCGCAGCAAAGTCTGTGGCAGGGACTGTAGTGTGTTTTAACTAGTCAATTGGGATTATTAGCTCCGGTTTGCTCATTTAAGGGTTAAGAGACTTGAAATTTGGTGTGCAATACTTTTAAAGCATTAAGACACTGGGGTATAAATTTCATAAAGATCGGATATTTCCTTGATGTTTTTTCGATCATTCAGAAATAAAGTGTGCTCTTTTTATTATTTAAAGAGACAGTAACGGTTTTGTTTAAAATTGTTTTTATTGCATTGAAAACCTGCCTAAGTCTGTTTAACATGTCTGTACCTTCAGATAGCCTATGTTCTGTGTGTATGGAGGCCAAGGTGGTTCCCCCATTAAATGTATGTGCAAATTGTGCCATGGCGTCCAAACAAAGTAAGGACAGTACTGTCACATTTCATAATGTTGCCAAGGATGATTCTTTAAATGAAGGTAGTGGGGATAGTTCATCATCCTCTCCTTCTGTGTCAACACCAGCTTTGCCCGCGCAGGCGATACCTAGTACATCTAGCGCGCCAATGCTTGTTACTATGCAGCAATTAACAGCAGTAATGGATAATTCTATAGCAGTTCTTTTATCCAAACTGCCAACATTTCCTAGAAAGCGTGATTGCTCAGTTTTAAATACAGAGGATGAGCAAGTAGGCGCTGAAGATGATTTATCTGTTATACCCTCACATCAATCTGAGTTGGCAGTGAGGGAGGGGCTGTCTGAGGGAGAAATTTCTGATTCAGGTAAAATTTTTCAGCAGGCAGAACCTGATATCGTGGCATTTAAATTTAAGCTAGAACATCTCCGCGCTCTGCTTAAGGAGGTGCTAGCTACCCTTGATGATTGTGATACTTTGGTGATTCCAGAGAAGTTGTGCAAAATGGACAAATTCTTAGAGGTCCCAGTGCACGCTGACGCTTTTCCGATACCCAAGAGGGTGGCGGACATAGTGACTAAGGAGTGGGAGAAGCCAGGCGTACCTTTTGTTCCCCCTCCTATATTTAAGAAAATGTTCCCCATTGTCGACCCCAGAAGGGATGCATGGCAAACGGTCCCTAAGGTAGAGGGGGCAGTTTCAACATTAGCAAAGCGCACAACTATTCCTATAGAAGACAGTTGTGCTTTCAAAGATCCTATGGATAAAAAATTGGAAGGATTGCTTAAAAAGATTTTTGTTCAGCAAGGTTTCCTTCTTCAACCAATTTCGTGCATTATTCCTGTCACCACGGCAGTGTCTTTTTAGTTCGATGAACTAGAAAATTCGCTCCAAAAGGAGACTCCATATGATGAGGTCATGGACAGAATTCACGCACTAAAGTTGGCTAATTCCTTTATTTTCGATGCCGCTTTTCAATTGGCTAAATTAGCGGCGAAAAATTCAGGTTTTGCAATAGTGGCGCGCAGGGCGCTTTGGCTAAAATCTTGGTCGGCAGATGTGTCGTCCAAAACAAAATTACTTAATATTCCTTTCAAAGGTAAGACCCTTTTCTGGCCAGAATTGAAGGAGATTATTTCAGACATCACTGGGGGAAAGGGCCATGCCCTCCCACAGGATAGGCCTTTCAAGGCTAAGAATAAGTCTAATTTTCTTTCCTTTCGCAATTTCAGGAACGGACCGGCTTCTAACTCTGCAGCCTCTAGACAAGAGGGTAACACTTCCCAGACTAAACCAGAATGGAATCCATTGCAAGGCTAGAACAAGGGAAAACAGGCCAAGAAGCCTGCTGCTGCTACCAAGACAGCATGAAGGGGTAGCCCCCGATCCGGGACCGGATCTAGTAGGGGGCAGACTTTCTCTCTTTGCTCAGGCTTGGGCAAGAGATGTTCCGGACCCCTGGGCACTAGAAATTGTCTCTCAGGGGTATCTTCTAGAGTTCAAGGAACTTCCTCCAAGGGGAAGGTTCCACATGTCTCGCTTATCTTTAGACCAGATAAAGAGACAGGCATTCTTACATTGCGTAGGAGACCTATTAAAGATGGGAGTGATACACCCAGTTCCAACAGCGGAACAAGGTCTGGGTTTTTACTCAAACCTGTTTGTAGTTCCCAAAAAAGAAGGAACTTTCAGACCAATTCTGGATTTAAAAATTCTAAACAAATTCCTCAGAGTTCCAGCATTCAAAATGGAAACTATTTGGACGATTTTACCAACAATCCAGGAGGGTCAATATATGACTACCGTGGACCTAAAGGATGCATACCTGCATATTCCTATCCACAAAGATCATCATCAGTTCCTGAGGTTCGCCTTTCTGGACAAACATTACCAGTTCGTGGCTCTTCCGTTCGGTTTAGCCACTGCTCCCAGAATTTTCACAAAGGTGCTAGGGTCCCTTCTAGCGGTCCTAAGGCCGAGGGGCATTGCAGTAGCACCTTACCTAGATGACATTCTAATTCAAGCGTCGTCCCTTCCCAAAGCAAGGGCTCATACAGACATTGTTTTAGCCTTTCTCAGATCTCACGGGTGGAAGGTGAACATAGAAAAGAGTTCCCTGTTTCCGTCCACAAGGGTTCCCTTTCTGGGAACAATAATAGACTCGGTAGAAATAAAAAAAATTCTGACAGAGGTCAGAAAGTTAAAGCTCCTAAACGCTTGTCGAGTTCTTCAATCTATTCCTCAGCCCTCCATAGCTCAGTGCATGGAGGTAATAGGACTAATGGTTGCGGCAATGGACGTGGTTCCTTTTGCTCAAATTCATTTAAGACCATTGCAACTGTGCATGCTCAAACAGTGGAATGGGGATTATGCAGACCTGTCTCCCCAGATTCAAATGGACCAGAAAACCAGACACTCACTCCTCTGGTGGTTGTCTCAGGATCACCTGTCTCAGGGAATGAGTTTCCGCAGACCAGAGTGGATCATTGTCACGACCAACGCCAGCCTCTTAGGCTGGGGCGCGGTCTGGGACTCCCTGAAAGCTCAGGGTCTATGGTCTCTGGAAGAGTCTCTCCTCCCGATAAACATTTTGGAATTGAGAGCGATATTCAATGCGCTCCTGGCTTGGCCTCAGCTAGCGAAGGACAAATTCATAAGATTTCAGTCGGACAACATGACGACTGTAGCATACATCAATCATCAGGGAGGGACAAAGAGTTCCCTGGCGATGAGAGAGGTATCCAAGATCATCAAATGGGCGGAGGATCACTCCTGCCATCTATCGGCAATTCACATCCCAGGAGTAGACAACTGGGAGGCAGATTTTTTGAGTCGTCAGACTTTCCATCCGGGGGAGTGGGAACTTCACCCGGAGGTCTTTGCCCAGTTAACTCAACTATGGGGCACTCCAGATGTGGATCTGATGGCGTCTTGTCAGAACTCCAAGGTTCCATGCTACGGGTCCAGATCCAGGGATCCCAAGGCGACACTGGTGGATGCATTAGTGGCGCCTTGGTCGTTCAATCTAGCTTATGTGTTTCCACCGTTCCCTCTCCTTCCCAGGCTAGTAGCCAGGATCAAACAGGAGAAGGCTTCGGTGATTCTAATAGCTCCTGTATGGCCACACAGGACTTGGTATGCAGACCTGGTGAATATGTCATCGGCTCCACCATGGAAGCTACCTTTGAGACAGGACCTTCTAGTTCAAGGTCCATTCGAACATCCAAATCTAGTTTCTCTGCAACTGACTGCTTGGAAATTGAACGCTTGATTCTATCTAAGCGTGGGTTTTCGGAATCTGTTATAGATACTCTGGTTCAGGCCAGAAAACCTGTGACTAGGAAAATTTACCATAAGACATGGCAAAAATATATCTGTTGGTGCGATTCCAAGGGTTACGAATGGAGTAAAATTAGGATTCCTAGGATACTTTCCTTTCTCCAAGAGGGTTTGGATAAAGGTTTGTCAGCTAGTTCTCTAAAAGGACAGATATCTGCTCTGTCTGTCTTGTTGCACAAGCGTCTGGAAGCCGTGCCAGATGTACAAGCGTTTGTACAGGCGTTAGTTAGAATCAAGCCTGTCTACAGACCTATGACTCCTCCATGGAGTCTAAACTTAGTTCTTTCAGTTCTTCAAGGGGTTCCGTTTGAACCTTTGCATTCCATAGATATTAAGTTACTATATATGTTTTTGGTTGCTATTTCTTCTGCTAGAAGAGTTTCTGAATTGTCTGCTTTGCAGCGTACTCCACCCTATCTGGTGTTCCATACAGATAAGGTAGTTTTATGTACCAAGCCTGGTTTTCTTCCAAAGGTGGTTTCCAGCAGGAATATTAACCAGGAAATAGTTGTTCCTTCTCTGTGTCCGAATCCAGTTTCGAAGAAGGAACGTTTGTTACATAACCTAGATGTGGTTCGTGCTTTAAAATTCTATTTAGAAGCAACAAAGGATTTCAGACAGGTATCTTCCTTGTTTGTCGTCTATTCTGGTAAGAGGAGAGGTCAGAAAGCTACTGCTACCTCTCTTTCCTTTTGGCTAAAAAGCATCATCCGATTAGCTTATGAGACTGCCGGACGGCAGCCTCCTGAACGAATTACAGCTCACTCTACTAGAGCTGTGGCTTCCACATGGGCCTTCAAGAATGAGGCTTCTGTTGAACAGATCTGTAAGGCAGCGACTTGGTCTTCTCTACATACATTTGCCAAATTTTACAAATTCGATACTTATGCTTCTTCGGAGGCTATTTTTGGGAGAAAGGTTTTGCAAGCCGTGGTGCCTTCCGTTTAGGTTACCTGACTTGTTCCCTCCCTTCATCCGTGTCCTAAAGCTTTGGTATTGGTTCCCACAAGTAAGGATGAAGCCGTGGACCGGACACACCAATGTAGGAGAAAACAGAATTTATGTTTACCTGATAAATTTCTTTCTCCTACGGTGTGTCCGGTCCACGGCCCGCCCTAGCTTTTAGTCAGGTTTAAAAATTTTTTTATTCTTCTGTACACTACAGTCACCACGGCACCTTATAGTTTCTCCTTTTTCTCCTAACCGTCGGTCGAATGACTGGGGGGCGGAGCCAGAGGGGGGGCTATATGGACAGCTTTGCTGTGTGCTCTCTTTGCCATTTCCTGTAGGGAATGAGAATATCCCACAAGTAAGGATGAAGCCGTGGACCGGACACACCGTAGGAGAAAGAAATTTATCACGTAAACATAAATTGTGTTTTATTTATAATTCCTTCCTTGAGGGCTTCCCTTAGGATAAATTCTAACTCCAATTGATATTCAATAGTTGTATCCCCCAATAGTAGCTCATATTGTGTGGTGTCTGTAATCTGTCTTAAGCATTCACGCTTATAGTCTTTAGTGTCCATAATCACAACATTACCACCCTTGTCCGATGGTTTTATTGTAATTTCCTTATCCTCCACCAATTTTCTTAGTGCTTTTCTCTGTTTACGTGTGAGATTATCTTGATATCCTGTATTGATATCAAGTTGTGCTATATCATTTTCTACTAATCTCACAAAGCTATTGATTGAAGGTACCATGAACAAGGGTGGCATGTAAAATGATTTGTTTTTTAGTGGCGTATGGCCAATACTGATATCTGCTGGTGCCTCCTCTGTGTCTGTATTTCCTAATAAGGCTATAAGATCCTTAAGTGACTGTCTATCTCTTTGATCTAGTATTAGCTGTTTCTCCTTGCCAGTGTGTATTTTGTTTAGGACAACTTTTCTGGCGAACATGTGCAGATCCTTAATAATAGTGAATTTTTCTGCTTTATTAGTGGGTGAAAAAGGCAATCCCTTTCTTAATATCTGCTCATGTTCGCCCGAAATAGTTTTTCTTGACAGATTAACAATTTTAAGATCATGATAAGAATTATTATCTAATCTTCCCTCTTCTATAGTGCTACATATAGGACTACATATATATATATATATATATATATATATATATATATATATATATATATATATATATATAGGACTAGATTACAAGTGGAGCACAAATTTTTCCCATTTCGGGACCGCGATAACTAATCAGCCATTACAAGCGGTGAGCTCACGGCAGCAATTAGCACTTATAAAATTAACCAGAGATCAGATTCTGGTTAATTTCATAAATCTACCCCAAATTCCCCCAAAATACTGTCTAGTGTAGTTTATTATAGAATAAAGATGTCAGCATCTTTATTTTTTAATAAATTTAGTGCACTAGGCCGTATTCTGGGGTTAAAGTTGGTTGGAGTGGGATGTTAGAAAAAAAACGGCACTGAAAAGTGTCTTTACATTGCGGTCAATGAGAGCTGTGTGTTCCCAGTAAATATAAATAAAGAAGCAACCGTGATGAGAATCACTGGGCTTCTATAAGAGGCGCTAAAATTGTAAATACATACACACAATGTGATATATCAAATTCCCTGTATGTGCAAAATAAAAACAATACAAAGTGATATGATACAAAAATAAAATGATTAAGAAGATGAATTTATACAAGCCAGATCTATTGAGTCCAACAGGTATCCTCAGACGTCCCAGAACTTGATAGGCCGCTCTCTGTCGTCACCCAAGGGGATGATGTACTTCTATGATGTTAAGACAAAAAAACAAAAACAGAGGCGCCACATGTGTAGGTCAGAAACGATAAATAAATCCAAACAGCAGCAGATTAAGGGTACTCACAAAATTGGCGGCACTCTATTGTGCCAACAGGAGCAGGCTGGTATTCTACAGCGAACCAGCTGGCTGTGTGGAAGATCCCCACTGGATGTATGCAGTATTGGGATTTTACTGCCTGCAGGGCTTCTGGATAAGACCCAATAGCAATCCTTCCCTTCGACTGGAACTGCAGGTGGAATGGAGAAATGGGCTGAAATGCCCTGAGGTTACTGATATGGAGACAAACACACCAACACCAGACTGATGTAAAAGTTAAAATTAGTATTTTATTATACAGAATAAAAATACCAAAGGTATAACAATATACAGCTGGGTTGTGTGAATGTCAATCTCCTAATAAGAGTAGAATAGCTACGCGTTTCTCGGGAGAGCCCCGTTTCCTCAGGCTTGTATACTCTCTATGTGTAAAATAACCCTTTAAATAGGGCTCAGTAACCTCATGAACAATTGTCCCTCCCCTTCCTTCCCAAACAATATCCAATAAGATCCTTCCTTTCCTACTCCACCCAGTTGCTGCTGTAATTAATATTAAATTTATGGGGATCTGTGTCTGCTAGTGAATATAATAAACCAAGTCACCCTGATTATCGTGTTGTAAATAATTGTGTTTAAGGTGTGAATTCTGATCTAAGTTGGATAGTGTCGATCGTGACTAATGTGCATCGCCGTGTATTACCATGAAAGTAAACAAACCTAACATGTGTTTCATGATTGACCAATGATATGCCTCCCTTTGATGGGATCGTATTTGAGTCATCAGGCATTCAAAGTAATATGCGATGCTCCTCGCTAGGGGATAACCGGAAGTGACATGTAGTCAATTGATTCCAGTTACCCGCAGCTACAAATGTCAACAAATAGTGACGTGTGATCACCTGACCGCCGGAGACCATGTGTATTCGGCTCTACGCGATCATTCAAAATAGGGAAACTCAATAGTCACCGCCCATGGGTGTTAGTCACCAATAGGGTATAAGTAGAAGTGGCGCTGTGTAAGTTATTATCTACTTGTCTAAAAGTAGAATATGCCCTAAAATAATAAATCACAACAAACTAGCTAAATAATAATATTGCAGTGATGCAATGTGAAATATGTGAAGATGTTTAATGCTTGATAAAAAAATATAAATATATACATTGATCGCTCCAGGATTATGCACAAATCTATTCCAATAAGTATAAAACTGTATTGGAAATATGTACCCACATATATATGTGTGTGTACCCACAACAATATGTGCAAATATATATATTAAAAAATCAATGTATGTAGTTGTATACAATCCTGCAGCGAGATATAAATGCGATGTGAATGTATGTGAATGACTAATAAAGCTATAAATAAATGTGTATTATATGTGAATATTTGTAGTGCGATGTGATCTCTAGTGTTCAAATGTAATAAAAAGTGAAATAAAGTAATATATTATAAATGTACCATAATTTGGTGTAAAATTAATCAAATTAAAATTTAGATAATATATAATAATACCAACAGCAACAAATAAGTGGGGAAAGTCCAGAAGCATAAATAAACATGATTCCATATAAATACTTAAATAAACATAATACTTAAGCGTAAAATTAATCCAAATAACAATTGAACAAGATTCTAAAAAAATAAAAAAATTAAAAAAAAATAATACTTTAAAATTAATCCAAATGATAAATAAACATAATTCTAAAAAAATTGGATAGACATAATATTGTAAACATAAAATTGATCCCATATGACCCTATCCTATAGACCCTAATATATATTTACAAAAAAGCTGCAGAATCTATGACTTCGTTGAGACCTGTGGGGAATAGACTATTGAATTTATATATCCAATAGGTTTCCCTTTGTCTCAGTTTGGAGAACCTATTGTACAGATTGCTTTGTGGAATCCCTTCTAATGGAGTAATTTTGAAGGAACATTTCCCTGGGATATATTTATCACACATATGTCTTGAAACACTATGTTTTGGAGATTTTGATTTTATATTTCTCAGGTGTTCACTCCAATGGGTTCTGATCTTCCTACAGGTCCTGCCTATGTACTGCATCCCACATTTGCAAGACAGTACATAGATTACGTAGATGGAGTCACATGATAGTCGGCTTTTTATGGGGACCCTTTCCCCTGTACTATAAGATACTATGTTATCACATCCGTGTGTTATATGTTTACACATGTAACATAGTTTTTTGCCACATCTAAATGCTCCTATCTTGTTAAAGATATGATTATTGTGGGACCTGTTTCCCGATCTAACAGTATTGACAGGTTTCCTTTTGGACAATACCACCTTACTAGGGGCCAATTTCTGTTTGTAAGTTGGTGCTCTTTTGAAGAAAACCCAAGATCTTCTGACTCCGTGCCATCAAAAATAAAAATAAGATCATCTATATAACGGCCATAGAACACCAGATTGCCCCTCCATTGCGAATTGTATATATAAAGATCTTCATAATAACCCATAAATAGGTTTGCAAAACTAGGGGCAAATCTGGTGCCCATGGCCGTTCCCTTGATCTGTAAATAAAAAGTGTCCAAAAACTGAAAATAATTATGTTTCAAAATAAAATTAATAAGTGAAATTATATAATCCTTTTGGACATTGGGCATATATAGATCTCTATCCAAATATATCTTTGTGGTAAATGCACCCAAGTCATGTGATATATTTGAATAGAGTGATCCAACATCACAGGACAGCCAGAGGTAGTTCTTACTTTTGTCCAATTTAATAAGAGATAGTTTATTTAGCAGGTCTTTGGTATCCTTAATATAAGATGGTAAATTAATAACATACCTCTGGAGGTAGATATCAAGGTATTCCGACAATTTGTCGGTAATGCTATTCATGCCTGCTATAATTGGCCTACCTGGGGGCACTTTTTCATTTTTGTGCAGTTTGGGGAGATGGTAGTAGTATGGTATACTGGGGTGGTCCGGGGTAAGATATCTTTTTTTCTTTTTTTGTTAGAATCTTAGATGTAGTGCCTAATTCCAATAAGGCATTTAGGGTTATCATATATTCTTTAGTGGGATCATATGGTAGTTTTATATAGTAATCAGTATCATCCAAAATGCGACAGGCTTCTTTAACATAATCGGAGTAGTTTTGGAGAACTATACCACCTCCCTTGTCAGCCTGGCGGATGACCAAATTTTGGTCATCCATCAGACTTCTAAGGGCCCGGGCCCAGGCCAAGCCTTCTTTTTTCCCATAATTCTTTTCGGCATAGATTCAAGGTCTTCCAAAACCAATTGTTGGTAAAGGTCGACATAAGAGACTTCCTCCTGCATACATCCGGTGGGGATCTTCCACACAGCCAGCTGGTTCGCTGTAGAATACCAGCCTGCTCCTGTTGGCACAATAGAGTGCCGCCAATTTTGTGAGTACCCTTAATCTGCTGCTGTTTGGATTTATTTATCGTTTCTGACCTACACATGTGGCGCCTCTGTTTTTGTTTTTTGTCTTAACATCCCAGTAAATATAGATGTATATGCATATAATACATATATATATGTGTTAATATGTGTATATACATATATTAGCACATAAATATATGTATATCAGCATATACATATATATTTATATTTGCTGCCATCGCTGCGCAACTTAACTTTGCTTAGCACCCAGGTGGGAAAGTGCTTAGCACTCAAAGGGGGAAATATACTACAATTGTATTTAAACAAAAAGGAACCTCACACTTCATTTTGGGGGCAATTGGGGGATATTTTTAAAATTGGTTGGTTATTTATTGCGCACCCGTAAATGGGCGAATTTATCCGTTTAAGGACGCGCAATAAATTAGCACTCCACTTGTAATCTTGCCCAATGTGTTTTAATCAAGCAGTAGTGCAACAAAATTTTTTTATGAACTATGAGCTGTGTATGATGATTGCAGTGCAGGCTCACATGACCCCTACTTCTTAAAGAGACATTATGCTGCTGAGTGTGACTACAGTAGTAGGTTTCTACTCAACATATTATTGTCTTCAAAGCCATTCTCTTATTTGAATAATTACAATGATCAGTTAGTACAAAACAAAAATGAAATGGTGTCCCTCTCTATTATGTGAGCTAAACTAAAGTAATAGGTAAAACTGTGTCATACGGCTAGTAAAAGAAATGTAAATCTCACTGAAAAAAGAGAGCTTTGTCGTGGGTGGTCGGAGACGTTTATTTTAGCGAGGAGGCCTTGGCAAAGGAAAAGTACGTTTAACATAACTTTTTAAAGGCATCACTAAAGGTTCCATTTATTTCTAGTCCTGGTAAATCCTAGTGTTTTTCAAATGCTAGAATTTACCATCACTTTAAAGGGACAGTATACACTAATTTTCATATAACTGCATGTAATAGACACTACTATAAAGAATAAGATGCACAGATACTGATCTAAAAATCCAGTATAAAACATTTTAAAAACTTACTTAGAAGCTCCCAGTTTAGCACTATTGATGAGGTTAGGCTGGGACACCCAGTGAAAGGTGTTGTGAAAGCAGGAAGAGTAGACACCACCCCCCTCCTCTGCATATGAAAATACAGATAACATAAACAGGAGCCAGCAGGAGTCTGTAAACGTGCGTATACATCTGACACTGTGGGGCTTGGTTAGGAGTCTGAAAATCAGCACAATGTTCTTAAACAAATAAGCAAAACTATACATTGTTATATAAACATTCCCAGATGGGCTATATAAATGGATCATCTGCAAAACATTTCTGCAAAGAAAAATCTAGCATACAATGTGCCAGCTCATAATGAATACTGACCCCATGTGGCTGCTGCCACTCATTACAGCTGGCGAGGTTCAGAGACAGCACTCATATAGTGCTGGCACAATCATTAAAGGGACAGTCTACTCCAGAAATATTATTGTTTAAAATGATAGATAATCCCTTTATTACCCATTTGCACAGCCAACACTGTTATATTAATATACTTTTTACCTCTGTGATTACCTTGTATCTAAGCCCCTGCAGACTGACCCCTTATCTCAGTTCTTTTGGCAGACTTGCATTTTAGGCAATCAGCGCTCACTCATAAATAACTCCACGTTTGTGAGCACAATGTTACCTATATGGAACACATGAACTAACGTCCTCTAGCTGTTAAGTGCAAATAAAATGCACTGAGATAAGAGGCGGCCTTCAAGGGCTTAGAAATTATCATGTGAGCCTACCTAGGTTTAGGTTTCAACCAAGAATACCAAGCGAGCAAAGCAAATTTGATGATAAAAGTAAATTGGAAAGTTATTTAAAATGCCCTATCTGAATCATGAAAGTTTAATTTTGATTAGACTGTCCCTTTAAGTATTCTTGTACTCTCTGACAGAACCAATGCGCATTCACAGATCAGTAATATTGCTGTCTTTTGACAAGCCGCATTTCAGTTTAACCTATACAATACTGAGATTGGGCTGTACATTTTTGCAGCAGCTGCATTGCTCTGTATTATCTCTGATTTTGTTTTTACATATCTTTGGTGTAAAAAAAACCCTGCAAAATGTAAAGCTTCCAGTGTCTTTTGTACTTTAGGTTAAGCCTGCACATCTGTTATTGATCTGTCAATGCCCAACTCTTCTGCCAAAGCATGCAAGAATATGTGTGTTCCAAGGAGGCCACGTCTAGTATGATGTGAAGCTTCACTTATGATGATATTCTAATGTGGATTTCTGGAGATAAGCTGCTGATGTTTGGAGTTAGTTTGGGTATAGAAACCATTGGTTTCGCGTCTGGTAAGGTGTTCATCACCTTTGTTTTTGTTTTTTTTTAGAAGATGTTTCTTATTTGCACAGAACATGCTTTGTGGCGCCTCCTTTTTTTTTGCAGAAGGGGTTAAAATAAGAGAACAGTTGTTCTCTGCTGCTGTAATTGTCCCCTTAGGCATGAAGAATCATATCAGAAATAGTATTAATATGAAATAAAGACAAGCTATTAAAGTCAGCAGCTACTTTTCACAAACACGTGCATACACCCACAAACACATACATGCACCCACAAACACTTGCATGCACTTGCAAACACATGCATACACCCACAAACACTTGCATGCACTTGCAAACACATACATACACCCACAAACACATACATGCAACAAACAAACACATGCATGCACCCACAAGCATTTGCATGCACCTACAAACACATGCATACACCCACAAACAAATGCATGCACCCACAAACACTTGCATGCACCCACAAACACTTGCATGCACCCACAAACACATGCATGCACCCACATACACTTGCATTCACCCACAAACACATGCATGCACCCACAAACATGTGCATTCACCCACAAACACGTGCATGCACCCCCAAACACTTGCATGCACCCCCAAACACTTGCATGCACCCCATACACTTGCATGCACCCACAAACACGTTCAATCACCCACATACACATGCATGCACCCACATACACGTGCATTCACTCACAACCACATACATGCACCCACAAACACGTGCATGCACCCATAAACACTTGCATGCACCCACATACACGTGTATTCACCCACAAATACTTGTATGCACCCACAAACACATGCATGCACCCACAAGCATTTGCATGCACCTACAAACACATGCATACACCCACAAACAAATGCATGCACCCACAAACACTTGCATGCACCCACAAACACATGCATGCACCCACATACACTTGCATGCACCCACAAACACATGCATGCACCCACAAACATGTGCATTCACCCACAAACACGAGCATGCACCCCCAAACACTTGCATGCACCCCCATACACTTGCATGCACCCACAAACACGTTCAATCACCCACATACACATGCATGCACCCACATACACGTGCATTCACTCACAAACACATGCATGCACCCACAAACACGTGCATTCCCCACAAACACGTGCATGCACCCACATACACTTGCATGCACCTACAAACACATGCATGCACCCACAAACACTTGCATGCACCCACAAACATGAGCATGTACCCAAAAACACTTGCATGCACTCACAAACACATGTATGCACCCACAAACACATTCACAGATACACATCTGCAGTAACACATAAAAACAAATGTACACACCTGAATTTATACGCACATACACAAATGCATAATATTTAGTTGAAAAAGTTTTTTATTCATTTTTTCCTCATAATTACAAAAAGCATAAGTTACATCAACATAACATAGTAAGAATTCAGGCTTACAACAACAGGTCACAGTTCCAATTAAACAAATACAATTTGTCTATAGTTTCCAGGCCTCTTTACTAATTAATAATCTGTATTGTCCAGTATGATAGTACACAAGATCTTCTTCTCTTACTTTATTCAAACCCTTATCTAGTACGAACATAAATCATCAGAAAGATCTATAAGAGCCTATGTGACCCATGATACCATGGAGTTCAGTCACACTTAAAGGGACAGTTAACCATAGAATTGTTATTGTTTTATAAGATAGGTAATCCCTTTATTACTCATTTCCCAGTTTTGCATAACCAACACAGTTATATTAATGTACTTTTTACCTTTGTGATTACCTTGTATCTAGGAACCTTCTTCCAGCCCCCTGATCACATGACTGTGACTGTTTATTATCTATTGTCTTAAATTTAGCATTGTATTGTGCTAGATCTTAAATAACTTTCTGTGCCTGAACACAGTGTTATCTAATAGCCCACGTGTACTTTCTGTTTCTTTGTGTTGAAAAGAGATTTAAAAAGCATATGACAAGAGGCAGCCCTCAAAGGCTTAGAAATTAGCATATGAGCCTACCTATGTTTAGTTTAAACTAAGAATACCAAGAGAAAAAAACAAATTTGATGATAAAAGTAAATTGGAAAGTCGATTAAAATTAAAAGTCCTATCTGAATAATGAAAGGTTTAATTTATACTTGACTGTCCCTTTAAGCCTACCATTTTGAACAGTACTCTAAACTAACTAATCAGTATATACTCTTAGTAGTGTAAATTATTGGACTGATCACCCATCAGATCTGGCCTCTGAATACATGATCCATGGTTTCCAGACGGAAATAAACTGCACTTCGGTGTCAAGCAAATTAGCTGCATTGCTACTCATTTGATAGTAGTATCCAATTTTTTTTTCCAGAACTGGGCTATTGTTAATCTGACTATTAAAAAAATGGTAAATATAAACTTGTTCCGTGTAGGATTCAACCCAGGTAGGGGTTCATGTAAAATTGCTTGAGTTGCTGTTACCCTTAAAGGACGTCTGAAGATATCACTTAAAGGGACAGTATACACTCATTTTCATATAACTGCATGTAATAGACACTACTATAAAGAATAAGATGCACAGATACTGATATAAAAATCCAGTATAAAACTGTTTAAAAACTTGCTTAGAAGCTGTCAGTTTGGCTCTGTTGAAAAGGTAGTTGGAAAGCCCACTGCAAGTGGCAAATAAGACACTCCCCCCCTCCCCCTTCTTTTGCATATGAAAAGACCCTTTACACAAACAGCAGCAAGCTGGAGAAGGTAGCTGACAGTATTCACATAAAACTTTGGGGCTTGTTTAGGAGTCTGAAAATCAGAGCAATGTTATTTAAAAATAAGCAAAACTATACATTTATTTTTTTAAAAAACTTTATGGGCTATATAAATAGATCATCTACAAAACATTTATGCAAAGAAAAAATGAGCATATAATGTCCCTTTAATAACCTGAATGTTTGTGACCAAATGTTAGAGACCTGCGGGCAATCCCACCAGATATGTGAATAAGTGCCTATTGCGTCACACCCTCTTAGGCATTTCCTTCTACCCATCTCTTTATTATGAAGTCTCGAGGGGTGAAAGTACCATGGAAACGCTGTCTTCATGAAATTCTCTTTTAGATGAACACATATGGAAAAGGAGGGTCCCTTATACAAAACAGCGTTCCATTTTTCTAATGGCCAAGCAAAATTAAATTCCTCTTCCCACTTTTGCATATAGGGAAGATGACAAGCAGATGGCGGAGAGTTAAAAATGGCATAAAGTCTAGTAATGGTGCCTCTTACTCTCTGCTTGGCTAAGCAAATTTGTTCTAGATATGTGGTGCTCCCTTTATATGAGCTACCTATCACTTCAAAGACTCTCGCCCTCAGCTGCAGATATTGGTACCAACTGGGTCTATCCTGTTCATTAAGGCTAGCATATGTGTTAAAGTCCATAAAGTACTGTCCCCTAAAAGTGTCAGCAATTCTGTACAACCCCCTATTAGCCCATTTATTCTGAAGCCCCAAGTCAAGTGTAGTGGATAGAGTTACTAACGGCATTGCCTTGGATGTGTCCGATATCAGCTTAAATTTAGCAGACAGAGAGTCCCATAGCGAAATGGAGAGTGAAACCGCTAGAAAAGTTTTCCACATAGTGGGTCTATGGGATTTATTGATCCATAAAAGTTTATAAATTGGTTCTACCCCAACCATATCGGATTCTAACTGTACCCATTGAATATTGTCCGCTCTATTATGCCACAATGCAGTCTGAGCCATACGAGCTGCGTGGTAATATGCAAGAAAGTCTGGAAACCCCATTCCTCCCCCTCCTCTACCTCTACAAAGCATTTGTTTATTGGTTCTTGCTCTCCTACCTTGCCAAATAAACAAAATTATATGCTTTTGGAGTTTTTTGAGCGTTTGGGTTGACAGTGATACAGGCAGGCATCTGAATAGATACAATAATTTTGGGAGAATTTACATTTTAATTCCAATTATTCTACCATATAGCGGGATTTTCATCTTTTCCCACTTCTGAAGCAAATTTTTAACCTGTGATATCAAGGGATGATAGTTAATTTGGTAAAGAGCGTCAACCCTATTCGTGAGCATCACTCCTAAATATCTCATTCCTTTCTCTGCCCAAGAGAAAGAGAAATTAAGCTCTATGAGTTTTCTAGTGTGTGCTGGTAAATTGACACTAATAGCTTTGCATTTATCATTGTTAATTTTATAGCCCGAGATCACAGCAAACTTATCTATAGTTGAATATAATATTGGCAGGGAAATAAGTGGCTTGGTGATCGATAGGATAACATCATCCGCAAAAAGACTAATTTTGTATTCTTTAGAATTTACGTTTATTCCTGTGATATCTGCATTTCGTCGAATGTTAGCTGCTAGGGGCTCGATACATAGAGCAAATAACAGCGGGGAGAGAGGGCATCCTTGTCTGGTACCATTTGCAATTTCAATGGGCTTTTATTTATATCCCGCTATCTTAACAAATGCAGAGGGATTAGAGTATATCGTGGAGATTGCTTTTCTAAAGTTTCCCGTTATTCCTATTGTGTCTAACACCCTATCTAGATAATCCCAATAAATACAGTCGAACGCCTTCTCTGCATCCAGGGAAAGGAACAGAGAAGGCACCCCGTTAACCGATGCAAAGTTAATTAAATCTATCACCTTTCTCACATTTTCTGGGGCCTCCCTGATCATTATGAACCCTACCTGGTCCGGATGGACAAGTTTGGGCATTAGCTTGTTGAGTCTGGAGGCTAAAATTTTAGAAAAAAATCTTAATATCTTGATTAATTAAGGAGATAGGACGATCATTTTTGCATTGCTGTTTATTTTTGCCCGGCTTCGGAATCACCGAAATCCGTGCTAGTAAAAATTATTTCGGGACAAAACCCCCTTCTAACATGTGGTTAAAAGTGCTCACCAATATGGGGCCCAGTTCGTTCAGGAAAAGCTTATAAAAAATCCCAGTATACCCATCCGGACCAGGTGCTTTGTTAACTTTTAGCTGTTTGATTGTTTGTCTAATTTCATTCAGTGTGATAGGTGCATTTAGACCATCTACGTCAGCAGTATCAAGCTTAGCCAAGTCGCCCTGACCCAAAAAGTCTAGAGAGTTATCTAATCGTTGGGGATTCTTGTCTCCTCGAGGAAGGGCATACAGTGTCTGGTAATATGATGCAAATGTGTCTGCTAGAATTTGTGGGTGATTAGTAGTGGAACCATCTGGTTTCTGCAACTGAGGGATTGTCGTAAGCCTCGTTAAAACTTTCAATCTACTAGCTAACATCTTATCTGGCTTATTCGCATGAATAAAATACTGTGCATCAATGAGTTTTAGGGATCTGGTTGCTTCTTGAGATAAATGTTTATCAAGCTTCTCTCTTTTACCATTTAATCTTTTAAGTGTTATTGTGCTCTGAGTTACACAATGATGATTATGCAAATGCTTAATTTCTTCTTTTAGTCTCTCTATACAGATGTGAGCAGCTTTTAACTTAGAGCTAGATTCTCTAATCAGTATACCTCTCGTAAAAGCCTTGAGCGCCCCCCACACATATGATGGGTTTTCTACTGACTGTTGATTAGAACCAAGAAAAGCACCAATTTCCTTTCTCAAAGATTCCAATAATATTTTATCCTTAAATAGGGTGGGATTCAAATGCCAACTCTTATTTCTTAGCGGATCGATTAAACCTGAGAGGGTCGTTAAAACAACATTATGATCTGACCATGTGCTAACTATTATGTCTGACTTCATAATTAATGGCGCCAGTATCTGGCTCACTAGAATATGGTCAATTCTGGAATAAACCTTATGGACTGTGGAATAGAAGGTATAATCTCTGCTTTTACCATTCTGGACTCTCCAGCTATCTAATAGATTATGATCCAACATAAAATCTTACAATACTTTTCTAAATTTCTGCGTCTGAGGAGCAGACCTCACCCCTGATCTATCCATTTCAGGATCTATCCCCAAGTTAAAGTCCCCCCCCAATGATCAGCCAGTACTGTTTCCAGTACATTAACAACTTACTTATTTTGGACAGGAATGGGGCCTGGGACTCGTTAGGGGCGTATATATTTCCTATGACAACTGGTGTGTCGTGGATTTTGCCTCTTAAAATTATGTATCGTCCCTGTGTATCTAGAACAGCTTCCTCTTCCTGGAAATTAATACTATTATGCATAAGTATAGAGACGCCATACTTTTTCTTATGACTAGTGGCATGGAACTGTAAAGGGTACAATCTGTCCCAATATTTAGAGGTTGCTGACTTTGTGAAATGTGTCTCTTGCCTGAAGACTATGTGTGCCTTTAGGGATTCGTACATGCTAATGGCTTTGCGTCTTTTCAAATTTTGAATGAAGACCTCTAACATTATGTGTAATTACATTAAGTGTCATAAGTGTATCGACTAATGTTTGCTTTTAACACAAATACAGTGCTGAACAATGGCAAAAAGTCTAGCGACAATAGAACACTTCTCTCTAAAGGGAGGAGTGAACCCATGCAAAATGAACAAGATAGTGTTTCGGCCCTGATAACAATATAAATACATTCGGTACCTGGAAACCAATGGTTGTCTGAACCTTGACCTGTTGAGGAAAGAACAATAAACATTGCAAACAATAACATGAAACTGTAGAACTAAATATAGAATCAAAATTATTTGTAACCAGACATACGGGCTTAAGAACATAAAAAAAACTGTAATAAAACTTTTAGTAGACTTAGTGGGAAGGAGAGGGGAAAAGGGAAAGCAAGGGGAGAGGTCAAGCAAGAGGGTAATCAAGAAAGTCCACCAGAAACTCCAAACTGAACTAGTGAACTTAAAGGTATGTAGTAGCACTTGTCACACTATATTTTCATCTACACAAAGGAAGAATCAGCTATTCAAGTTTCATCAACAAATATCAGGAGAGCCCCAACGACCCTCTTCAGGTGGGACTCTCCTGGTCCTGGCTGGGCCGTGCGTTTTTGCCATTTTTGCTCACAAGTGTCCAATTCTTTTGTAATTGATTTACGCTGTGGTTTTGAGGAAGAAGTCCCTGTTTCATTGATTTTTTCTAGCTTCAGTTTTTCTATAATGTTCTGTCCCTCCGAGAGAGACGAGCAGGAGTATGACGTCTTCTCATGCATGAAGATTAGCTTGAATGGAAAACCCCATCTATATTTGATCTGTGCCTTGATCAGGACCAAAACAACCGGTTTAACTTCTCGCCTCCTCCTGAGGGTAGTTGGCGAGAGATCTGTAAAAAGCTGCAGGGTATGACCTTCAAAGGTTATTCTGTGAATATTACGCACTGCTTGCATGATTTGATTCTTGATATGATAGTAATGTAACTTGGTGATCACATCTCTTGCTGTTGATGATGCAGGTGGTCTAGCCAATGCCCTGTGTGCTCTGTCCATAAGGAACAATGAAGTGTCTGTATCCGGCACTAATTGTTGAAACAGCTTCAGTAGCGTGTCTAGCAAGTTGTTATAGGATTCGGGCAGATTTCGAATTCTAATATTTGACCTTCTGGATCTGTTTTCCAAATCCTCTAACGCATCTTCCAGCTTATGTATCTGTTCTTGCTGTGATTGTATAGTTGTTTGTAGACTAGGTATCTCATCTGCAATGTCATCCATTTTATATTCCAATTCTGCAGTTCTATCTCCAATTTCCGATATGTCTTGTTTTAATTCCGAGAGAACAGCCCTCATCTCTTCCTTAAACATTTGCTTAATCTGCAGCAGGAGATCACTATTCGGCGAGACCCCAGCTAACGATGTATGGGGGCTTTTAGGGGAGGATGGTTGTGAATCTGCATCCACAGATGGTTCCCCAGCATTTTGCTTCTTTTTTTAGCTGAGACCTTGAGAGACAGTCTTTAACCGACTGGTTTCTTCCTTTCATTATATCAAACTAGTCAGATCACAATAGATAACAAGGACTGGAATTCAATATTTGATATCAGGGTACTGGAAGACCACAAAGTTGGAAAGAGTTATAAAAGATGCATAGGGAAGGACTCCCACCTTGTCCGCTGATAAGATATATTTCTAGTTCAGTTCCATGTCTATAGACTTAACAGGTAGTAGCATATGAATAAGCACATACCAAGAGGATGCCAGTTTTTAAGGCTTACTTAGTATTACTCCTTCAGTATCCCAATCCCACATAAATCCTGCAGGGCCGGGGAGGGAGAAAACAGTGTCTGTAAAGTCTCTCAACTGCAGCAAACACCCCTCTCAGGTATTATAAATTACTTAGGCCTGGTCTTCCATATAATCTCTCTCCCCGTGAACTTTGTCCTCACAGGACGATCACGGAGTAGGGAATTGAGGATATGACCCGCCAACACACAGGATGGCAGGAAAGGGAGAGGCAGAGAGTTATAAAACTAAATTTTGTCAAAGCTCCAGGAACTCAAAGCTGCTGTACTTGGATATGTAATGATGTTATACAGGCTGTCAGATAGTTAATCACTTGATGATAACACAGAGAGCCTTTGCTGAGTGATATTATAAACACAGTAAATGACTTTGCAAACTTTGTGGCTGTGATAGCAAAATGATATGCACCAGCGAAAAAATGGCGACTTTCCCGCCACCAGACCCTCTTCTATGGCCCTTTGCTACTCAATCTGTGTACTTTTTAAAACTTGCAGGTCCCCAAAGCAGACTTAAATTTCTCCCCAAGTTTGGAACTGCTTTCTCTCACCTCCGATTACTGTTAATAGGTCTCAACTTAACTTGTTAGGCTCTGGGTTACTGTGTCTCTTTTATTTAGTATGCAGCAATAAAAGTAGGGGGTCCTTACCGCAATCTTCTTGTTAATGCCCCTGAGAGCTTGTGAGTCTAGGATGGCTGCTAAAAATTTCCCCTTTTTTCTCTGCTTTTGGATCCGTAGCGAGGTCCGGAGTAGGCTGCAGCCGCGGTCTTTCCTGCTTTTTCTCCGGTTCTGATGATCCGGCCCTCGACGATCCTACTCAGAACCTTTCAATTTTTATTTTAAAAGGGTCTCACACCTCCACTAGTGCCCAGGAGTTGGAGTTCAGGCGGTTTCACCCGAAAATATCAGCTTTGTGGCTACTTTTTAGTGATTTATATGCAGAGCTGCACAAATCTGCTATTTCTCCTGTTGCTGGCTAGCTCCGCCCCCAAATGCATATTATTTAAAGGGATAAAAACCTGTATGTTTCATTGTTCTAACAAAAAAGCACTAGGCAGTTAAGCAGTGGCTTATACTTAATTTCTGCAGAGTCTATTACTTCCTGTTATAGCCCCATGAGGGACTGTGGTCTCTACAGGAAGCAAAATAAGGAGCTTTTTCTTTAAAATGGTTGCTAGGAGACACATGGATAGCTCCAGTAGGTTCCCTGCCCATGCTCAGTAGAGAACTTTTGTTGTAAAAAGTGTGTAACAGTAGAACTTAAGTTTTGTAATGTCATTTCCCTTAACTCACTATAGGCAGTGCCTGTACTGATAATTTATAAGGGCGTATTTTAAAAGAAAAGTTAGTTGTTTGCTTTTTTAAAATAATCTTGCTTTGCTTACTTTGATTTAACTTTTTATTTTTTTACTAAAGGAGCACTGTTTTATATCCCTTCATAGGAACATTACAGTCAATTATTTATGCATTTGCAATAATTCACTGCATTGCAAACAATCTGCATGCAAAATACATATATTTTTTATTTTTGTAATATTTGTTTTACAGGCCTAAGGCACACCCTTAGAAAACCTCTTGCTTGTTGTTAATCGTGCTTGGCCGGTTAGCAGCCGATATAACCAGTTTCTGCACATATTATGCTGAATCTAATAACTTTTACTAGAAGCATTTATACTAATGTAAGTACTGTATATTGCAAAAATGCTTTTGTCTAGAATTGAAATACATTGATGCACATTTCCAATTTTGACTATCATGTCTGTTTAAACAAATGCAATACATATAAAATGCTTTAGGAAATAGGGGTATTGCAAGGTTTTCAAGGGCATCTATGGCATTCATTTTCACAGAAGCAAAACATGGCAGTTAATTCAGTAATGATGATCACTGCCTAATGTATTTAAGAACAGGCGTTTCCACTAATCCTTTAAAGGGAGATACAATCTTTTTCTTTCATGATTCAGATAGAATGTAAAATGTAAAAAACAGAAAACAACTTACCTGTTTATTTTTTTATTATCAAATGTACTTTGGTTTTTTGGTGTCCTTTGTTAACCTCTTAAGGACATATGACGGAATTTTTCCATCATAAAACAATTGAGCAAACAGAAAGCTGTGTCCTTAAAGGGTTAAAAAGCAGGTAGTTAGTCTCAGGAGCGTGTATGTTTCTGGAACACTATATGGCAGCAGATTTGCAAGAATACATTTAAAAAAATTATATATTTGAACGAGCACTAGATGGCAGCAGTATTTGAACATGTATGGAGTAGTGGCTGCAACAACATCTGTAACAACATTATACTTTATTGCAAACACTGAGTGCTCAACACATATGCATATTCTTGTGCATACTTTCTACAGTAGTTTGTTTGCACTAGATCTTGGAAGAGTGTGCACACTTTCTGAGACACCAGCTCCTACTGAGCATGTGCAAGAGTATAGGAATCATTGATTGGGTAATGGTTGTCATGTGATACAGGGAACAGGAAAATCTATTGTTTGAAACGCTAAGTAAGTGTTATTGCATTATCTTTTTATTTTTCTGATTGTGCAGTTGTATTGTATTTAATAGTCATATAAGGTTGCTAAAATTGAAAAGTCAGAAAGTTCTGTGAATATCTGCTTGAGAAGTGTCTTCTGGTGAACAGGAATACTGTTGTTTGACTCCATGCAATGTACAGGGAGAGTTATCACACCACAAAGACAATAGAGGAAGCTTATGGGTTTTCTAATTGATTGTAAACCGATTTGTACCCTCTTAGAATCCATACAGGGTTCTTTGTTTAGGAATATTGAAGGTTTGGAATGGGCCAGCGTTAGGCACAAATATTTTCAGTAACAAAGACTTATGCACTTTCAATATTTATCTTGCCTGTTTTTCCTGTAATCTAACTTACAATTGTTTAGCATTTCAATTTATTTTTAAAAGGACAGATAACACCTTAAAGGGACAGAATACTGTAAAATAGTTTTTCCCTTAATGTATTTACAATTGCTTTTTTTACCAACTGCAGAGTAAAAAGGTATGAAAATTAGCTTTTTAAGGTTTATTTCTGTATATTAAAGCTCTGATTTTGTGTTTTGAAGCCACAGCCTAATAAAATAGGTTGAGCTTGTAGGTATAATCAGATCTCATTACTGTATCACATTGTGCACATATACCTGCTTCTTTATCTTATATCTGTCCTTAAAACAATCACCAATACTTTGAGAGAACAATGGAAAATGAACATTTTATTACCTTATCTCTGCTTTATCACACTGGGAGTGTAATTTCTTCTGCTGGCTGTGTTTACAAAGCTTATCTATAGCTGGTACGCGCGGCCACAAACTTTCAGAATAGGTGGGGATACCACATGCTAAATTAACAATTTAAAATGCCAATATAAGGGTAAAGGAGCTACTTGTAAACAATATAATACACTCCAGCAGGTAAAGTGGATCATTGGGAACAAATTAAAGGGGAGAATTTTTTTGAGTAAACTGTCCCTTTAATATTTAAATATAAAAGGTTTAGTTATGTGTAATAAAACAACTTTACAATATATTTTCTATAATTATTTTGCCCCTCTTCATGCAAATTTTATCTGAAAATTGTAGTTTTTATAATTTTTATAAATAAATAATAAAAAAACAACCACTCATATCTTCCCATAATTGGCTTTAATAATGACAACAAAACAATGTACTTAACACTCACATAATGACAGTGGCTAGTCTTGTTGTCTGCTGACTAAAGCCTGGATTTGCTCCTCTAAATCAGGCAAGTTCTGGAGTTTGTCTATTAAAAAACAATTGCAGCAAACAAGATTTTATTTTGTTTCAAATAAGTTAATAATTAGGATAATATGTTTTTCTACAGTAAAACAACAGAAGTGTCCTGTAATTACAAGGTGTTTGTCTTCCCTTTAATGTTTGATTTGGACATCATACAGGCCACCACGTGCCAACAGGGAGAGCAGATCACATGATTCACAGAGCTCAGGGCAGCCATACTGTGATCATGATCAGCATGTGCCAACAGGAAGAGAAAATATGTGAGCCACAGAGCACAGGGCAGCCATACTGTGATCATGATCATTATGTGCCAACAAAAAGAGAAAATATGTGAGCCACAGAGCAGAGGGCAGCCATACTGTGATCATGATCACTATGTGCCAACAAAAAGAGAAAATATGTGAGCCACAGAGCGCAGGGCAGCCATACTGTGATCATGATCAGCACGTGCCAACAGGAAGAGAACATATGTGAGCCACAGAGTGCAGGGCAGCCATACTGTGATCATGATCAGCACGTGCCAATAGGGAGAGTAGATCACGTGATTCACATACCTCAGGGCAGTCATACTGTGTAGGAAATCATTATCAGCACGTGCCAACAGGGAGAGAAGATCCTGTGATTCACAGAACGCAGGGCAGCCATAGTGTGATCATGATCAGCACGGGCCACCAGGAAGAGCAGATCACGTGATTCACAGAGCTCAGGGCAGCCATGCTCACTGTGATCATGATCAGCACGTGCCAACAGGAAGAGCAGACCACGTGATTTACAGAGCTCAGGGCAGCTTTTCTGTTTCACTTATGTGTAAAGTCATAATCCTGAGCACCTATGCACTTTATGCGCCTCATGTCTACACAGCCCACTGAGAGGTTACTTTTGTGATATAATTTATTAGGAACAGGTGAAATTTACATTGAATGTTCCTTTAAGTGGGCTGTTTGGCAGAGTTGCAACCTATGCAGTGAACAAGTGCGGTAGACCAGCATGAAACGCGTATGCCTTCATCTGCCACTTTGACCATTCAGGTCTGCTGAATGGTACCTTCTTTTGCCCTTTTGACGTATGTGTTTTTAGTGCACTGTATATATATTTTTTCACTTGCCAATAAAGTCAGAGCTGTTTTACTCTATTAAGAGTTTGTGGATGCTTTCTACAGTTAGCCGGATCCTTCTGTGTTTTTTCCCTGTGATTTTGACGTCATTTGGATGGAGATGTCCTTCCTGGCTCCTGCAGACACCCGTAGGAATGTCCACAGAGTGCACGCGCTGAAGACACGCTACAGCTACGCAGAAGAGGCCTGTCTCCTCACGCTGGGGGTAAGCACCGCTTTTCTCTGTGTTTCTGTATACTGTGAATGAGATCGTGATCAGCACGTGCCAACAGGGAGAGCAAATCACGTGATTCACAGAGCTCAGGGCAGCCATACTGTGATCATGATCAGCACGTGCCAACAGAGAGCGCAGACCACATGATTTACTGAGCTCAGGGCAGCCATGCTCACTGTGATCATGATCAGCACGTGCCAACAGGAAGAGCAGACCACATGATTTACAGAGCTCAGGGCAGCCATACTGTGTAGGAGATCATGATCAGCATGTGCCAACAGGGAGAGCAAATCACATGATTCACAGAGCTCAGGGCAGCCATACTGTGATCATGATCAGCACGTGCCAACAGGGAGAGCAGATCACGTGATTCACAGAGCTCAGGGCAGCCATACTGTGATCATGATCAGCACGTGCCAACAGGGAGAGCAGATCACGTGATTCACCGATTCCAGGAGTCATCTCACAGATAACTCTTCAATTCTGCACCCAGCATTGACCCACTTTGTGGTTGAGCATTATATAATTTATACCAAGCTGTATTTGTGAAGCTGAAGCACAAAATCAGATGGCAGAGGCCTAGGGCAGAGACACCTAATAGGCACGCTACCTCCCTCGGACATATTTATCTATAGCCGGACATATCTAAATACCAACCTGAGTCTTCACATCACTAGCTCTCAAACTTTATAGATCTTTAAAACCTCACTTGAAGACATAGCATAAAACCCTAAGCCCTGTTGCATCTAATATGGCCGACATAGGGGAAACTGACCCTCAAGAAATCTTTAACAACAAACATTGGTGCATATTTAAAGAGCCCTGTCTACGCCTTATCGAGAGAGCACCAGAAGATTCATTGCTCACACGAGACACCACTGCGGCAACAGATGGAGTCCTGAGAAGAGTATAGGAAAGGCTTCAGCAGCAGAATGTTTACAGACACACCAGTGCTACCCCATTGAACAACCTACAGTATATCATAGTCACTGTGGGGAAGCTGAATAATCCGCAAGCAGCAACCTCTAGGAGGAAAAGTCTGATAACACTAACAAAACCAACCAAGCATGGCATAATGGCTCTCTTCATCCTGGTCTCCTCACATTTTACGAGACCACCAGGACTCAACTAAGGCTTACCCCTATATACAAACCAAGTTGTGGGGTTAAGCAATAAAGTATCTGATATATAAGCCATTTACCATGGATAGCAGCTGAATGCAATAACGGACCTGTATAGCGTTTTATGTTTAGACACTCTTGTCTTTGTTTTAAATCTACTTATATGGCATTGCTGATGATTACTTTTTTTTGTTCTATCATTAATACGTACTAAATCATAGCCTCCGCTTAGTTGACACCTATAGTTTTTGTACCTGGGGCCAAACAGCTTATTAAGGCAAAAATAAATCCACCTGCAGGACAGGTACTGACAAGCACACTTAAGTAGCACCACTGATAGCTTTGCCTTAACGGCAACACGCAAATGAGCCCTCACACACTTAGCTTAATGTGGACACACTAAGCATAGAAATATATGATGCGTCACAGATGTGTCTAGCTGTAGCCCTAGCATCTTCAATCTTCATTTGTCCACATTATTTACATTTATATTGATGCAACTTTTTCTTTGTTTATTTACATTTATGCTTTATGTTAACCCCTGTTTACATGCCCTATCCATATAAATGGTCCAAGTGTGACCTATACTGTTATAATTTGGGGAGAAAAGAGAGGACTTTAATCTAAAGCACTGGTTTTCAAACCTGCCCTCAGACCTTCCTTACCAGCCACATTTTGAGGATATCTGAACTAGAGCACAGGTGAAATAATCAGCTGCTTAATAAACCTGGTTATTTTACCTGCTCTCATCCAAGGTAATCCGGAAAACATGGACCGTTGGGGAGGCCTGAGGACAGGTTTGAAAACCAGTGATCTAGAGGGTACATAACAGAACTGCTCTACTGTTGCAATGTAAAGCTTGTACCTACAATGTTTGTATGCATTCTTTTATGTTCTCATTAAAACATTTTTTTAAAAAATAAATGATGTCTCATACCTGGTACCTCTGAACTAGGCAGCATTTAGTTGCTGCCCTATAAATTATTGCATTGTTCCCTCCCATGGCAGCTGACATGTTGCTGCACTAAATGACACCAGAAGGCCAACCCGATTGGTTCTCACCTGTTGGATGTGACTTAAATAACCATGAGTGGACCAGAGAATTGGGTAACTTAAACTCTGGCATTAATGTGTGTGTGTGTGTATGTATATATATATAATCTGTTTAAATAAAAGCAAAATTAATACACCAGTTGTTCTTTGCTTTGAAAGATATTATCTGTAAGAAGCTATTTGCTTCTGATTTATTAAGTAGTTAGTGTTTTATAATAGAGCACAATATTATTACGTTCTGAAAGTAAACAGGTTAAATGATCTCAAAATAGATGCTGAAATTATTTTCAAGTCAAAGAGATGTTTTCCTGTGATTGACTGAATCATTTACAAATGATTTGTGTTCTTTGAGAAATATATGCAGACTGTTCAGTGCGTGGGAGTAAGTCAGCTGAAGGCGAGTATTGCTTTTGACAAGGTATTACAAGGTAAAATCCTCTAGAGATTTGCAAAAAAGAGATGTGGGAAGTGATTTGTTCTAATATGATTCTGTATGAGTAAGTGAGATTTGTGGGTGGTTGGATACATAAAGGGAATGCACTCATTACACGTGGGATGGAAGGCCTTAATAAAGTGGCATGGCTGGCCAATGACGTTTGTGCAATATTTGTAGTTATAATGCTGTTGTCCCCAGATGTATAGATGCTGGTCTCTGTACGTAGTAGAGCTAGGAGCCTTGTCTCTATCAGCCACAGAATAGGAACTAGCTGGGTATACTTAATGCATTTCCTGCTAGTTACAGTTTAAATCACAATAGTTTTAAGTGGACAAAAACCACTTTGTAATATAAACATTTTTATTATGCACAGTAAACACTGTAGATGTGACTAGGCTAACGCTGCTGCATACCTGTCTGTAATTGCCCTCAGCTGAGGTGATAAGATAAGGATACTGGAAAACAATGCAAGTTGTGCTAACATAATAGCAGCAACAAGCCTGGTCTATTCTAATAAGTCCAGATAGTATGTGTCTAGGTAAGTGGTAAAGGAGGGGTTACTGTAACTGTTAATGTTGTGGTAGTTCTGAATTACTGCAGCACCCCAAACCTCACCGCAACCCTGAAACACCAACCAGTGTCCTTGTACAAAGCAAAGAGAGGGGGGACAGAGGGATAGTGGATTTTAACAAAAAGATGAAGTAAAGGATAGGATGTTGAACAGTACAGCACCAGCAGAGCTCCCAATTAGGTCACATTTTGTGGTATTGTCATGATTAGGGAGGTCTGGCCTCTGCCCGTCTAGCAGTTTCCCAGGACTATATAAAAGCTACCTAGCAACGCCCCTGATTTGATCATACCCCCCAGCCCTGCTCAACTCCGCCTCAACATGATATGACTCCATCTATAATTTGCCATGACTCCACTCCTGGATCTCCCTGACTAAGCCACTAGCCACCCCATTCCCAATAGTCTCCAGAATTGTTGGTATATATGCTTAAATACTCCCTGTGCTAATACTTTAGTTGAACATACATTGAGGTATTCATATTGCCAAAGGTGAGGGCTAAATCCCTTCTGTGTTGGAGTTGGGTTTAAGTGCTGTATCTAGATGTAGGTATAAATGTATATGTATATAATATGTTTTAGAATTCAGTCCAGTGTACCTTTATACCAAACTCAACAAACCATGTCTTCATGGACCACAGGGGCACAATAATGCTGCAACAGGAAAATACCTTTCCCAAACTGTAGCCACAAAGTTGGAAACCCCCAATTGTCTAAAATGTCTTTGTATTCTGTCATATTAATATGGCACTTCGCTGGAACTAAGGGGCCGGAACCAAACCCTGAGATACTTCACAAAAGACACTATACATTCCAGTAGGTAGCATTTTCCTGGAATTTTGCCACACTCAGATTCTTCCATCATGCCAGATAGTGAAGCATGATTCATCACTCCCGAGAACATGTTTCCACTGCTCCAGAGTCCAGTGGCAGCGCCATGTTGGTGTGAGAATTGTGTACAGCTGCTCGGTCATAGAAACTCAATTCATGAAGCTCCTGATGCACATTTCTTGTGCTGGTATTGCTTTCATGGGCAGTTTGGAACTTGTAGCAACGGTGGCATCCCATGTCAGTGCCACGTTTAAAGTTCTTCAGTATGACCCATAGTGCTGCCATTATTTGTCTATGGTAATTTCATGGATATGTGTTGGATTTTATGCAGCTGTTAGCAATGGGTGTGGCTGAAACACCTGAACTCAATAATTAGTAGAAGTGTCCATATACTTTTGGCCATATAGTGTATTTGTGGCAGAAAATTGTTGTGCACAGTGTCCTTTTACATTAAACAGACAGTTTAACTGTGTTGTTTATGCAAAACTGGGGAATGTGTAATAAAGGGATTATCTATCTTTTTAAACAATAACAAAATCTGGATTAGACTGTCCCTTTAAAAGCATTTGAATAAATGCTGCTGGCACTTCATGGTAATTACGTATGCAGAGAGAATCATGCGGTGTGAGTCTACAGTAGCTGACTGTCCCTTTAAAAGCACTTGAATAAATGCTGCTGGCACTTCATGGTAATTACGTATGCAGAGAGAATCATGCGGTGTGAGTCTACAGTAGCTGACTGTCCCTTTAAAAGCACTTGAATAAATGCTGCTGGCACTTCATGGTAATTACGTATGCAGAGAGAATCATGCGGTGTGAGTCTCCAGTAGCTGACAAGCTTGTCAGAAGCCAGCAGAGAGAAACAGGATAAGGAATCAGGTAGATAAATGTGACTGCAGGATGCTTCCAGTAGCCGTGCAGGGTATTACAGTGTCACACTAGGATAGCCTGGATCTGCTGCTCTGTAACAAGGGAAATAACCCCATTCAAACACAGATGAACAAAGATGCACATACTGTATATGCAGTAACATATATAGCATACTGTATACAGCACATATATAGCACATACATACTGTATATATCACATATATAGTACATACTGTATATAACACATATATAGCATGTATATAGCACATACTGTATATAGCACATATATAGCACATACATACTGTATATAGCACACATATAGCAAATACTGTATATAGCAAATATATAGCACATGCTGTATATAACACATATATAGCATGTATATAGCACATACTATTTATAGCACATACTGTATATAACACATATATAGCACGTATATAGCACATACTATATATAGCACATATATAGCACATATGCTATATAACACATATATAGCACATACTGTATATAGCATATACTGTATATAACACATATATAGCATGTATTTATCACATATATAGCACATACTATATATATAGTAGCACATACCGTATTTAGCACACTATATATAGCACATATATAGCACATACTGTCTATAGCACATATATAGCATTTACTGTATAGAGCACATATATAGCACATACTGTATATAGCACATATATAGCATTTACTGTATATAGCACATATATAGCACATACTGTATATAGCACATATATAGCATTTACTGTATATAGCACATACTGTATATAGCATATATATATAGCATTTACTGTATATAGCACTTACTGTATATTGCACATACTGTATATAGCACATATACAGCATTTACTGTATATAGCACATATATAGCATTTACTGTATATAGCACATATATAGCATTTACTGTATATAGCACATATATAGCACATACTGTATAGAGGATATGGAGAATAGGCAGAGGAGGCTTAATTTAAGGATCAGGGGGATCCCAGAGAATATATCACCAGCAAATCTAGAGCAGTATCTTCTTCAATTCTTTGCTATACTAACAGGCAATGAAACAAACTCAGCAAAGACTCTGGAACGTTGCTATAGAGCAATAAGACCTAGGCACAAAAATGGAGACTCCCCTAGAGATGTTATTATCAAATTTGCTCACTTTAAAGATAAAGATGCCATAATACAAGTTGCAAGAAAACAACAACATATTTAATTTGAAGGTCAGCCCATACAGATGTTCATAGATCTCTGCCCAAGGACCCTACAAAAAAGAAAAGAACTTAGATCTCTTACTCTACACCTCCGTCAACTCAACATCCCTTATAGATGGGGCTTCCCTTTCGACCTGAAAGCTACATTAAATGGGAAGACTGCCATTTTGCGCTCTATGGATGATTTTGAGACTTTTTGTGCTACCTTGGAGATCAGTCCCCCTGAACTTCCCTTGCTAAATAATCAAGAAATTGGGAGGACAGGTCCTTCACAAAATAAAACAGCCCCTTATGGGTTACTAAGCCAACAATGGACTAAAGTTCCTTACAGTAGAAAGCAGCAAGACAGGGCTATTTTTAATAAAGAGCAGTCACCACCCCTAATATATGAGTAGACCTTTAGTATAACATTGCTTGGGTTATTAAATCCAAAACAAGATATTTGGTTATAAGATGTTACCTATAGAAAAAGTTATTTGTCAAATGATTGTATAATGTTTTGTTTTTTTTCTCACAAAGTATGGTTTAATAACAGATTTGTAAATAGCACACCCTTGATTCACTTGCAGGTTAGCAACTAGATATTACAGTTGCCATATATGAAATATGACCCGTAAAAAAGTATAAGCACATCAATGAATTGGTTTGATCACTTTTATTATATGGAATTTGTGAATTATGAAGATTTTCAAGTTAAAATAATAGTACACTCTAAGGTCACATTTATTTTTTTATTTTTTTATTACACGGTTAATACATTGGATTCACGTACTGGTTAGCTATTAGATATTACAGCTACCTATATATGAAGTATGACACATAAAAAAGTATAGGCACATAATGAATTTGTTTTATCACTTTTATCACATGGCGTTTGTGAATATTGCAGACCCTTAAAGGGACATGATACTCATATGCTAAATAACTTGAAACTGATGCAGTATAACTGTAAAAAAGCTGACAGGAAAATATCACCTGAGCATCTCTATGTAATAAAGGAAGATATTTTACCTCACAATCTCCTAAGCTCAGCAGAGTAAGTTCTATGTAAAAAGTTATACTTCAGCTGCTGCTTAGCTGCAGGTAAAAAAAATAAAAAAATGAACTACAGCCAATCAGCATCAGCAGTGCTGAGGTCATTAACTCTTTTACTGTGATCTTATGAGATTTCACTTAACTCTCATGAGATGTCATAGTAAACATCTTTAAACTGAATAGGGAAATAATATGAGTGTGCACGAAGCTCACTCCCTTGGCTGACCCGGGACAGGCATACTGATTTGCTGCTTAAAGTCCGTTGCAATGGGTTGTGGCTGCTGAGGACATTTTGAGGTAAAATATCTTCCTTTTTTACATAGAGATGTTCAGGTGATATTTTCTAGTCAGCTTTTTACATCTATTCTGCATCACTTTTCAAGTGTTTCAACATTTGGGTATCATGGCCCTTTAAAGGGACACTGTACCCAAAAAATTTTTTGTGTGATTCAGATAGAGCATGCAATTTGAAGCAACTTTCTAATGTACTCCTATTATCAAATTTTCTTCATTCTCTTGGTATGTTTATTTGAAAAGCAAGAATTTAAGTTTAGATGCCGGCCCATTTTTGGTGAACAACCTGGGTTGTCCTTGCTGATTGGGCAGCACCAATAAACAATTGCTGTCCATGGTTCTGAACCACAAATTTGCTGGCTCCTCAGCTTAGATGCCTTCTTTTTCAAATAAAGATATCAAGAGAACGAAGAAAAATTGATAATAGAAGTAAATTAGAAAGTTGTTTAAAATTGCATGCTCTATCTGAATCACAAAAGAAAAAATTTGGGTACAGTGTCCCTTTAAGTTAAAATAATAACACACATTTAGGTCACCTCCCCCCTCCCCTTTTTTGTTGTTATATAATTTATGTATACTGTAAATATCCCACATCTCTAACAGGGATTTGATAAGGATATGAATACCTTAGGCAGCCATATTTTATACTATGTAAAGAGAAGACAGAGTTAGGAGTAAAAGTCAACTAGAAGGAGGAATATAATTAAACTCATGTCTAATAATATAGACTGTAGCGCTAAAGGTTGTTTAAATTTAGAGCAATAAAGATATATCAGGCATTGGAATATTATTTAACCTGAATAAAAAATAAAATAAATAAAGGTAAACAAATAAGGAACCTCTAATCGTCTCTAGTATGCACTAGGTACCTATAAGTTGCATAATGGCATATAGAAGAGACTGACGGGTTCGCATTTAAATTCATAGAAGTATTTTAATAAAATTCACTTATCAGATAATACACAATAGGACATTTCCTATATTATTAAATATTACTGGGGCATAGATTGCTCACTTATCTTAAATTGTCATTTATATATAATATAAATATATATAATAATAATAATAATAGTTGCCATAGGAGGAGATTCGTTTTTTCGGTTTAATTTCCCCTATTCAATGCCTAATTTTTTTTCTTCCCCTCTCCTGCCTTATTCTTATCTCCTTACACCTCATGATATTATATCATCGAGTCCAGCTAGCAAGCCCTTTTCTCTTTTTTTTTTCAAGGTTTAAGATGGAGATAAGAAAGATACATTTATATCTCAAAATGCAAAGGGCCTTAATATCCCACAGAAACGCAACATGGCATTACATAGAAAGAGAAAGGAGATTTTATATTTGTCCAAGAATCTCACTTTGCTAGAAATAAAGAACCTCAATTCACAAATAATTATTATCCAACTATATGCCAGAGCACCAACATATCAAAGAATGACGGGTACTGTATATTGATACACAGATATATACTTTTTCAACGTATTCAAATGGGAAAGGACATGGAAGGAAGATTTATTTGTCTAGTAGGATTACTCTATAATAGACCAGTCACATTAGTGAATATATATGCACAAGGTAAATTTGCTGCCCCCTCAAAATAACTCAACACACAGTCATTAATGTCTAAACCATTGACAACAAAAGTGAGTACACCCCTAAATGGAAATGCCCAAATTGGGTCCAAACTGACAATATTTTGTGTGGTCACCATTATTTTCCAGCACTGCCTTAACCCTCTTGGGCATGGAGTTCACCAGAGCTTCACAGGTTGCCACTGGAGTCCTCTTCCACTCCTCCATTTCAAGATCACAGAGCTGGTGGATGTTAGAGACCTTGCGCTCCCCCACCTTCTGTTTGAGGATGCCCCACAGATGCTCAATAGGGTTTAGGTCTGGAGACATGCTTGGCCAGTCCATCACTTTTACCCTCAGCTTCTTTAGCAAAGCAGTGGTTGTCTTGGAGGTGTGTTTGGGGTCGCTATCATGTTGGAATATTGCCCTGTGGCCCAGTCTCCAAAGGGAGGGGATCATGCTCTGTTTCAGTATGTCACAGTACTTGTTGACATTCATGGTTCCCTCAATGAACTGTAGCACCCCAGTGCCGGCAGCACTCATGCAGACCCAGACCATGACACTCCCACCAGCATGCTTGACTGTAGGCAAGACACACTTGTCTTTGTACTCCTCACCCAGTTGCCACCACACATGCTTGACACCATCTGAACCAAATAAGTTTATCTTGGTCTCATCGGACTACAGGACATGGTTCCAGTAATCCATGTCCTTAGTCTGCTTGTCTTCAGCAAACTGTTTGCATGCTTTCTTGTGCATCATCTTTAGAAGAGGCTTCCCTGGGATGATAGCCATGCAGACCAATTTGATGCAGTGTGCGGTGTATGGTCTGAGCACTGACAGGCTGACCCCCACCCCTTTAACCTCTGCAGCAATGCTGGCAGCACTCATACGTCTATTTCCCAAATACAACCTCTGGATATGACGCTGAGCATGTGCACTCAACTTCGTTGGTTGACCATGGCGAGGCCTATTCTGAGTGAAACCTGTCCTGTGAAACCACTGTATGGTCTTGCCCACCATGCTGCAGCTCAGCATCAGGATCTTGGCAATCTTCTTATAGCCTAGGCCATCTTTATGTAGAGCAACAATTCTTTTTTTTCATATCCTCAGAGAGTTCTTTGCCATGAGGTGCCATGTTGAACTTCCAGTGACCAGTATGAGAGAGTGTGAGAGCGATAACACCAAATTCAACACACCTGCTCCCCATTCACACCTGAGACCTTGACTTTTGTTGCCAACAGTTTATACATTAATGGCTGTGTGTTGAGTTATTTTGAGGGGACAGCAATCTCATATTTTTGAGCCCTTATAACTTTTTTAGAGCATTATTTAAAAAAAATAATATTCATTAGACAGTGTTAATATGAGTGTAACTGTACTTTTGAAAGTATTATTTTTTTATTTTTTTTTAAGTATTTTTATTGATTTTATGCATGAGTTACACATACCGTTGAATTGTACATGGTTATCAATAATCAACAAAACAATAAAACGAAAAAACAAGTTGACAATAATTTGTCTTAGATACATCAAATAATACAGGTTTAAGAAAACTGTAAGAATGAACAATATAACATCTTAATAGGACGAAGGAACACAAACAAAAGTGCATCATACAACCACTGGTTCTGTGAGTTTTTAAAGAAATCTTGAAATGGATAAGTGTGAAGGATTGAGGGGGCTCCAGAATTTTTAGGTTCTGTATAACTAATAACTAATTGAGGGGGCTGTAGGTTATAATTTCTATATACACGTCTTTACGTTTAGTTTTCATGTAATGGTACTCTTCTAAACTCAAGACCGTATTACATTGGTTCAACCACTGCGCCAATGTGGGGGTTGTCGGTGTCTTCCAGTTTCTCAATATCAATGTTTTTGCGCTGTTAATTAAGATAAATAGCAATTTAGTTTGACAGGTGGTGAGCTTTTAAGGGGTGAGGTTAAATAACAATATGAGGGGGGTTTCAATGATAATAGGGCCTAAAATATTTGATGTTTCTTTAATTACTATTGCCCAGAAATGTGACATTGTTCCCACCTGGGTTTTGACACCTCCAGCATTGATCGCTGACTTTTTAAAATAATTTATGACATCTAGCTGGGGTGAGGTACAATCTGTGCATTAATTTAATATTTGTCTCTAGCATTCTGCTAGATATAGAGGTTTTAGTAATGTTAGCAAACATCCGTTTAATTTCTGAAGGAGTGATAGCTAAGCCAAGCTCGTGTTCCCATCTATCAATATAATAAGGAGTATGGCCGAGTGACTGGGTTTGCACAATAGTATACATATGTGATAAAACATAAGGATTCAAACAGGGTGAGTGATCTCATCATGTTTCACCTATCTGGGTGGTTAGCTATGTATGAGTGACACTGGCGTAGCTTAAATAAATCTTGGAGGAAGGGAAGCCCATTTTCTTTTATTTCCTCAACAGTGAACCATCTTTGTTAATTTCCAAGGTGGTATACCATTAGGGATCTGTGTTATTTTTTGGTTGAGTATCCTATGTGGCCCAGCCCAGGGATGAATTCATGATTATCAGTAAGGGGGGTTAGTGGGGAAGGTCTACTGGAGAGGAGGGGGTAGGTCTTTAGTAGTTTAGATACTATAAGTTTCTAATATGATTGAGTTATAGTTTGGGGAGAGTAGTTTGGTGATTTTCGGCCCCCAACATAGGGTGCCAAGGTGTGTAGTACAAGCTATGTCATGTTCTAGGCGGACCCAGGCTTTTTGATCATAATTTGAGAACCAATCCAGAATTCTCTGCAGGAAGATCGACTGTCTGTATTTGGTGAGGTTGCAGGTTTTTTGTTCCATATATAGTCAGAAATTTGTTTCTGTAGAGTATTAAGGAAGGATGGGGGCAGAGGGATTGGGAGGGTCTGTAATAGATATAAAATGTTTGGCAGCATGTTTATTTTAAAAGCATTTATTCTCCCAAGCCACAATATATTGTGAGAACGCTAGGAGGACATTTCAGTTATCAAAGCTTTTTGTAATGTTTTGTAATTAGTTTCAAATATATTATTTATGGATGGTGTCAGGAAAATGCCCAAGTATTTCATCTTTTTTTGTTTGCCACCTAAATGGGCAAATTTGTTTTATCATTTGCATATCTGTGGAAGGCAATGAAATGTTTAGGATTCCTGACTTAGATTCGTTGATAAGAAAATTAGAGACGGGGGGCGGAGCCGGCCGGCGAGGAAGATGGCTGCAAAGCTGTAAAGCTCTGTGCTATTCTCAAGTGTAGGAGACCAAACATAGGCTATAAGACAGCGACTGGACCTCAAAATAGAGCCCAACCGACACAACACAGCCTAATGAGTCATATGAGAGAATTTTGAGTCGGACCGGAACATCAAAAAGACGCAATGGATTGAGACCTATACAACCGGAGCTCTGGCTACATGTTGCGCACTTTGCATACCCCTATGTACCTGCTCACCGATGTCTGGTAAGAGAGAGGCACCTTCATACTGTCTAATAACAAAACGGAAAAGCCATCCTTACACCAGACTGAGTTGTGGACATCATGTGGCACAGATAAATTAACTGAGGCCAATAATAAAATATAAAATACTTGATCAGCATGGGCCGCGCAGCACAATGGCCGCAGTGTGATTCAGCTCTGAGGTCTTTCTCCCAAACGAGCAAATAACATGTGAAATGCAGACCATTCTGCCATCTAACCAAATGCAACAATAACCATTAAAGTCACCGACCGAAGAGATCCACGCATCAGCACTACCGATCACGCTATGTCTGGACGCGCGGCTGCTGACACTGGGCCGCAACCTGTGACTCCCATGTTCTTTAACAGCACGTACGGTGCCTGCTACCACCCTCCAAGTGCCGCCCGCAACAGAAAATCACTGCACGATGAGGATCACCCTCACGACAAAGCGGGTGGAGTGTAAGTACCCCTTGTACACTGGGCCGGCTAGCACTGCAGCCCGGACTTGTCACACGACATACAGAGAGTGCAGAATTATTAGGCAAGTTGTATTTTTGAGGATTAATTTTATTATTGAACAACAACCATGTTCTCAATGAACCCAAAAAACTCATTAATATCATAGCTGAATAGTTTTGGAAGTAGTTTTTAGTTTGTTTTTAGTTATAGCTATTTTAGGGGGATATCTGTGTGTGCAGGTGACTATTACTGTGCATAATTATTAGGCAACTTAACAAAAAACAAATATATACCCATTTCAATTATTTATTTTTACCAGTGAAACCAATATAACATCTCAACATTCACAAATATACATTTCTGACATTCAAAAACAAAACAAAAACAAATCAGTGACCAATATAGCCACCTTTCTTTGCAAGGACACTCAAAAGCCTGCCATCCATGGATTCTGTCAGTGTTTTGATCTGTTCACCATCAACATTGCGTGCAGCAGCAACCACAGCCTCCCAGACACTGTTCAGAGAGGTGTACTGTTTTCCCTCCTTGTAAATCTCATATTTGATGATGGACCACAGGTTCTCAATGGATTTCAGATCAGGTGAACAAGGAGGCCATGTCATTAGATTTTCTTCTTTTATACCCTTTCTTGCCAGCCACGCTGTGGAGTACTTGGACGCGTGTGATGGAGCATTGTCCTGCATGAAAATCATGTTTATCTTGAAGGATGCAGACTTCTTCCTGTACCACTGCTTGAAGAAGGTGTCTTCCAGAAACTGGCAGTAGGACTGGGAGTTGAGCTTGACTCCATCCTCAACCCGAAAAGGCCCCACAAGCTCATCTTTGATGATACCAGCCCAAACCAGTACTCCACCTCCACCTTGCTGGGACTGGAGCTCTCTGCCCTTTACCAATCCAGCCACGGGCCCATCCATCTGGCCCATCAAGACTCACTCTCATTTCATCAGTCCATAAAACCTTAGAAAAATCAGTCTTGAGATATTTCTTTGCCCAGTCTTGACGTTTCAGCTTGTGTGTCTTGTTCAGTGGTGGTCGTCTTTCAGCCTTTCTTACCTTGGCCATGTCTCTGAGTATTGCACACCTTGTGCTTTTGGGCACTCCAGTGATGTTGCAGCTCTGAAATATGGCCAAACTGGTGGCAAGTGGCATCTTGGCAGCTGCACGCTTGACTTTTCTCAGTTCATGGGCAGTTATTTTGCGCCTTGGTTTTTCCACACGCTTCTTGCGACCCTGTTGACTATTTTGAATGAAACGCTTGATTGTTCGATGATCACGCTTCAGAAGCTTTGCAATTTTAAGAGTGCTGCATCCCTCTGCAAGACATCTCATTATTTTTGACTTTTCTGAGCCTGTCAAGTCCTTCTTTTGACCCATTTTGCCAAAGGAAAGGAAGTTGCCTAATAATTATGCACACCTGATATAGGGTGTTGATGTCATTAGACCACACCCCTTCTCATTACAGAGATGCACATCACCTAATATGCTTAATTGGTAGTAGGCTTTCGAGCCTATACAGCTTGGAGTAAGACAACATGCATAAAGAGGATGATGTGGTCAAAATACTCATTTGCCTAATAATTCTGCACTCCCTGTATATAAAAAAAAACAGACCTCCAGCATAGCCATCCACCCTTAATAATGCTGCGTCACAGACTCCCTGCTCACATATAAGCAAAACTGTGTACCATGTTTAGAACACCATTATAAAAGGGTTATAACACAGTGAGCTACATTGTAGTAGGGAACCCAACCGCATAAAGTATCATCCTACCTAATTCAATATAATAGGTCTTGCGGATATAACACTATGCCCGATAATGGCAAGGAGCTGAATGGCAATGTTACTGTACATGGCTGGATCAGTGTGAAGCAGCGGCATGCGGACCCGACTAGCTCTCCAACTTACATTAGAGGGACACTCTTAATCCCCTTTGGGGGGGAAAAAAGGAAGACAGAATCTGGTATTTTTGTACAGGATCATCTCACTTAAGTTGCGGCTCATGGAGGCATGCAGAGCTGTTGTGTTTGCCCCGGTGGGACCATTAGCTGTAGCAGACCATGGACCTTCACTTCTTTTGGTGTCTCCTGGCTTAAATGTTGTTTGTACTAATATGAATGGGCTAAAATTTAAGACCATTGAAGCTAGAGCATGGTATGATAAGGTGGACATTCTACAATTTTGTCGATAGCATGCATGTATCTGAGGCTAATATTTGACAACTGTGTTTAGACTAGAAAGTAACTCTTCCATCTTTTAGATAGGGAATATGTTAATATCAAGGGTTACAGTCTACTCATTATAGTTGCAAGATCTTACTATAGTTTGTGCTTTTTGAATTGGTATCCTCTTATCCCTTAATAGTGTCCCTACACTATCCTATCCTACAGACCATTTACCCTTTCCCAATAATAACTTCCCTATACTATATTACCGGGGTATGAGGGACCATTAGCGTTTCACATATTTTAAGTACGACTCAAGCTGGGGACTGTGTCTGTTTGGCACTGCGTATGCTAGGCATTGTTTGTGCTGTGTGTGCTAGGTGCGGTGTGTGCTGGGTGCGGTGTGTGCTAGGTGCGGTGTGTGCTGGGTGCTGCGTTTGCTGTACAATGTGTGTTACACACTCTCTTTAATGGTAACTACATCTAGGATGTTTCTCCTATATAACTACATATTTTAGCCCATTATACAAATATTTGCCCTTCCCATACCCTTTCTAAACCCAGATGAGCGATACTTATTGCTGATTCCCCTAGAAAAGCACTGGTCTATATATTTCAACTTGTCAGCTATAACTCATTAAATTAACTACGCCCTTCTAGTGCACTACGCCCAATATAACCATTTTTTACTTTTTTATGCTTTCACTTTACATTCAAAAGTATTAATGCAGTTTGCACTTTAAGATCTAGGTACAGTGTGTGCTGGGAACTGGGTGTTCTGGGTACTGTGTGTGCTGGGCATCATGTGTGGGGGGTAGCATGTGTGCTATGTTCACTATGTGCTAGGTACTGCGTGTGCTAGGCAAGGCGGGTGCCGGGTACGGAATGTGCTAGGTACGGTGTGAGCTAGGTACAGTGGGTGCTAGGTACAATGTGTGCTAGGTACAGTATGTGCTAGGTATAATGTGAGCTGGGTACAGTGTGTGCTGGGTACAGTGTGTGCTGTGTGCCGTGTATGCGGGGTGCCGTGTGTGCTGGATACTACGTGTGCAGTGAGTGCTGGGTTTTGTGTGTACTAGGTATAATGTGTTGTGTGCTAGGTACAATGTGTGCTAGGTATAGTGTGTGTTGGGTACTATGTGTGCAGCGTGTGTTGGGTACTGTGAGTGTTAGGTACAATGTGTGCTAGGTTCAATGTGTGCTAGGTACTGCGTGTGCTAGGCAAGGTGGATGCCGGGTACGGTGTGTGCTAGGTACAGTGTGAGCTAGGTACTCTGTGTGCTAGGTACTCTGTGTGCTAGGTACTCTGTGTGCTAGGTACTTTGTGTGCTAGGTACTTTGTGTGCTAGGTACTCTGTGTGCTAGGTACTCTGTGTGCTAGGTACTCTGTGTGCTAGGTACTCTGTGTGCTAGGCAAAATGTGTGCTAGGTACATTGTGTGCTAGGTACAATGTGTACTAGGTACAATGTGTGCTAGGAACAGTGTGTGTTAGGTACAATGTGTGCTAGGTACAATGTGTGCTAGGCACAATGTGTGCTGGGTACAATGTGTGCTAGGTACAATGTGTGTTAGGTTCAATGTGTGCTAGGTTCAACGTGTGCTAGGTACTGCATGTGCCAGGCAAGGGGGGTGCCGGGTATGGCGTGTGCTAGGTACAGTGTGAGCTAGGAACAGTGTGAGCTAGGTACAGCGGGTACTAGGTATTGTGTGCTAGGTACAGTGGGTGCTAGGTACAGTGGGTGCTAGGTACAATGTGTGCTAGGTACAATGTGTGCTGGGTACAATGTGTGCTAGGTACAATATGTGCTAGGTACAATGTGTGCTAGGTACAATGTGTGCTAGGTACAATATGTGCTAGGTACAGTGTGTGTTAGGTTCAATGTGTGCTAGGTTCAATGTGTGCTAGGTACTGCATGTGCCAGGCAAGGGGGGTGCCGGCTACGGCGTGTGCTAGGTAAAGTGTGAGCTAGGTACAGCGGGTACTAGGTATTGTGTGCTAGGTACAATGTGTGCTAGGTACAATGGGTGCTAGGTACAATGTGTGCTAGGTACAATGTGTGCTAGGTACAATGTGTGCTAGGTACAATATGTCCTGGGTCCAATGTGTGCTAGGTACAGTGTGTGTTAGATTCAATGTGTGCTAGGTTCAATGTGTGCTAGGTACTGCATGTGCCAGGCAAGGGGGGTGCCGGGTACGGCATGTGCTAGGTACAGTGTGAGCTAGGTACAGTGTGAGCTAGGTACAGCGGGTATTAGGTATTATGTGTGCTAGGTACAATGTGTGCTAGGTACAATGTGTGCTGGGTACAATGTGTGCTGGGTACAATGTGTGCTGGGTACAATGTGTGCTGGGTGCAGTGTGTGCTGGGTGCAATGTGTGCTGGGTACAGTGTGTGCTGGGTACAATGAATGCTAGGTACAATGTGTGCTAGGTACAGTGTGTGCTAGGTACAATGCGTGCTAGGTACAACGTGTGCTAGGTGCAGTGCGCGTTAGATACAATGAATGCTGGCTACAATGAGTGCTAGGTTCACTGTGTGCTAGGTACTGCGTGTGCTAGACAAGGTGGGTGTCGGGTACGGCGTGTACTAGGTACAGTGTGAGCTAGGTACAGTAGATTCTAGGTACTATGCGTGCTGGGTACAATGTGTGCTAGGTACAATGTGTGCTAGGTACAATGTATGCTGGGTACAATGTGTGCTAGGTACAATGTGTGCTAAGTACAGTGTGTGCTAGGTATACTGTGTGCTGGGAACTGTGTGCGCTGGGTATGGTTTATGCTAACTACAGTGAATGAAGTACAGCGAATGTGTGCTGGGTACGGCATGTGCTAGGTGTAATGAGGGCTAGGTGCAGTGGGTGTTAGGCACAACGAGTGCTGGGTAAAGTATGTACTAGACACAATTTGCATCTTACTTGTCTCTGGAATTAAATCTAATTTATTAGTATCACCTCCCCCCCCCCTTATTTCTAGAGCCCACACAAATTATTTTCACCACAAATCCCTGCAATTTACTTATGATATATCAATGTTTGAACAGCTATTGCAACCGGACCTGTGTGTCCGATCCTTTTGTTTGTGTATGTTTGAACAGGGGTCCTGCGTGTCCCCAAGTGTTACCTTTCATTCTAAAACCGAATAAAAATTCATTTAAAAAAAAGAAAAAGAAAATTAGAGACTAAATTAAACTCTGTAAATGTGTGTAATAATTTGGGGATGGAAGTGAAAGGGTTTGTTAAGAGAAACAGAAAATCATAAGCATATAACAATATTTTAAATATTTTATTTGTAGTATCTTTTATATGTATTCCCTCGATGTCCTGAAGGGATCGTATCTGTATAGCAAATGCTTCCACCATCCATGCGAAGAGCAAGGGCGACAGGGGGCACCCTTGTCTAGTGCCGTTTGTAATAGAGAAAGGTTGGTAAAGGGTCCCATTTATTCTAACTTTGGCATATGGGTTAACATATAAGGCAAATATTTTAGAAATAAAAGAGTTGTCTAGGCCAAATTTTGCTAGCACAGATTTGAGAAAATGCCAACAGACACGGTCAAAAGCTTTTCCGCGTCCGTTGACACTATGACCAGAGGGAGTTGCTTAATTGACGTGTGTTCTATAATATTGAGGGCCCGTATCGTATTATCCCTGGCTTCTCTGGAGGGGATGAATCCCACTTGGTCATTTACTATAATATCATGTAAAATTTGGTTCATTCGTTCGGCTATACGTTTTGCATAAATATTTACATCTGAGTTTAAAAGGGATATAGGTCTATAATTTTCTACTTTATCTGGACTTTTCCCTGGCTTTGGTATAACAGATATATGTGCCTCTAGTGCTTGCTTGGGGAACGGATTACTTTCTGTAATGGAATTGAAGATAGGTAGGAGATGTGGAATTAAGTGCTCTTTTAGTTTTTTGTAATAGTAGTTGGTGAATCCGTCCGGACCTGGGGCTTTACCGGACGGCAGATTTTTGATGATCTTTTCTAATTGTTCTTTACTAAAAGGTTTGCTAAGGGAGTCGGATTGGTCTTTAGTAATTTGAGGAAATATAAATTTATCTAAATATTTTTTTATTCTCTGCTGTTTAGCCTGATCCAAATTATGTCCTATCTCTGTATCTGGGGATCCTAAATTATGTAAGGATTCATAGTAGGACCTAAAGGATTCAGCTATTTGTTCAGTAGTGGAATGTTTTTTGTTTTTTTTATATTCAACTGTTTTTATTAAATTTTTTCAAACAGGAGAACAGAGAATGCAGTTGCACATATAATTTTCAACTAAACTAAACAACAGCGGTGACACAAAATCAAAGCAAATGACTACATATATGAATGCTAACCACCTCCCTGAAGGAGAGTACACAGTTTACCTCATCAGCAGATATACGGCCAAACAATGCAGATTGGGAGAGCAATACAGTAGTTAACATTTTTAAAGTTAGCATTATAGTGACAACAGACCCAGGTTATGACTTCCCTTGTTCCCAAATATATAAGATGTCTGTAATAAAGTCTTGTTTACTTATGAAGGTGTAGTGTATTTTTTCTAAAGATAAGATATGGTCTTCTTCTTTCAACCACATGGGGAGATTAGGGGTCTGTGTAGACTTCCAGAACCTAGGTATTGGCACAGTCAGAGGCGTAACTAGAAACCAAAGAGCCCAGGTGCAAGACACTAAGAAGGTAATTTGCTGGTTCCACAAACATACACACACACACACACACACACATGCATAAATACACACACAGTCACATCCATGCATACACACACATAAACACCAATGGGTAAAACAGAAACACTAACCCCTGTAGTCAGAGACACTAGTGAAGCATCATGTCACACTCACATGATATCAGTGCAGGCAGTGGCAGGTCAATGTTTTTATTAAAAAAAATATTTATTTTTTTTGAAGCTGGGCCCCCACCCTTGGGGACCCAGTCGCTATTGCGGACTCTGCACCCCCTGTAGTTTTGCCCCTGGGCGCAGTTAAGCATGCACCGAAATAGCTGTCTTCAGTATAAGCAGGGTATAGGGGGAGTGTCATGTAGTAAAATAATACTAGGAGAGAGTGTGATAAGTAGTGGAATTTTTTATGTGATGTTTGCCTTTTATTTCTAGTATAAAGGATTTATTTGTTCTGCGTTTTAATTTACGTGCAAATATTCAGCTACATTTATTCTCCCCATCATAATAAATTTGTGTTTTGTATTTGTATTTTTTACTTTGTTTCTTTCAGTCTCCAGTTCTTCTTTGGTAGCAGGGTTATTAGGGTCTAACTGTTGGGTTAATTCTAGATCTTCAATTTTGTTCAAAATTTCCTTTAGATTTGTGTTATTCAATTTGGCTTGATGGGCTTTGATACTCATAAATTCTCCCCTGAGTACTCCCTTATGGGCTTCCCATAGGGTTCTGTCATCTTGTACTGAGCCTGTGTTAATATCAGAGTATTCAATAAGTGTTGTTTCCACTTTTGCATAGTATATTGGATCATCTAACAATCCCTAATCTAATTTCCATTGATAAGGAATGAGTGGTGCTGTAGGCCACTCCAGGGTACAGGTGATCATGTATTTTACTCTGGGTAAAATAGTTATATTTTTGACTATTGAGAGACTGGTAACGTCCATCATAATATTGCCAATTCGTGAGTGGCTATTGTGAGGGGCAGAATAAAAAGTGTATGACCTATCTTCTGTGTGTGTTATTCTCCATACATCTTGTAGGACTGCATTTCTAAGATATGTTTTTACTCTATTAGTAATATTATGGGAAATATATGACAAGCCTGTGGAAGAGTCTAAGGTTGGGTTGAGGGTGATGTTAAAGTCCCCACTTACTATGAGTGATCCTTTACTCTCCTCCAAGAGTATATTTGTAAGTTTTTTTTAAAGAATACACCTTGATTGGAGTTTGGTGCATACACACTCACTAGGGTGATCCGGCTATTATATAGTGTGCCTATGAGGATTAGATACCGGCCTTCTGTATCTTTAATTTTTTTGAGGAGTTTGGATAGTATGTTTTTCCTAAAAATAATTCCAACGCCATTTTTCTTTACTTTATGGGTCTTGGGTTCTCTCCCAGAGATAAAATGGGTCTCTTGGAAGAATATTATATCACCATTTTGATGTCTAAAGTCTCTTAGGGCTATATTTTGTTTGTTTGGGCTGTTCAGACCTTTAGTGTTAATTGTTAAAAGTGCTAGGTTTGGTTTATGCAGGGCAGACATTATTAGATTGGTAAGGTGTCAATATATTGAGAAGCCCTAGATCATGTATTTCAGAGTTTCTAATAGTGACCTTAGAAGCAGTATTGTCAACATAGTAAACAGAATAACAAAATAAACAATGTAAACAAAAAAAAATAAGAAAAAACAATAAAACATATAAACCATAACATGTGACAATCGATAAGAGAGAGTCTCCTATCAGGTGGGAGGGGTGTTGGGCAGAGAAAAACTTCCCACCTTATTATGTTGAAGATTCAAATAAGTAGTACTGAGAATAATAGTGTCCCAATATCGTTATATAATCTTATTGAGCCTTCACGTGTACCTTGTAACGGGTGAAACTGGGGAACAAATATGTTATGAACTCAACCTAATATAAACTGATACCGTAGGCATTATATGTTAAACAGGAGGGAAAACAACTATAAACGTAACATTTTTAGATAATACTGATAACAAGTGTCTGGATACTACAATACAGTACAGTACAACTGGACATTTAGTATACCTTGGAACAAGTGTGTCTAATAGTGAGATAAATTAACATCTTAACCATGTATTAAATGGGAACTTAGGCATAATCTTGTGGACAAAGGGGCATTTGTTTAGAAGCTTAACAACATTTTAACTAATTACTCTTCCGCAAGTAATTTTGAGCAAAGAGAAACTCCATCTCCACAAGCCTTGTGTTAAGACTACGGACCCTAGCAAAGGCTGTTACGACAAAACTTAGAGTTAAACTGGTGCATGAGCAAAGGTATATGGTTACAAACCCAAACAACATGTGAATTAACTGCTAATCAACAGAAAATCTAGGCATGGGAATGCTATATGTATATAAACCATGTACAGGCGATTTGCTCTTGGATAAAAGATCTAACGTCATTCAGTTGACCAGGATATTGTAGACTGAATGATAGTTTATGCAAAAAGTTATTATCTCACCACTACTTAGAGATAGATAGTTCAAGTGTATCCGTCATCCGGATTGAATAAAGTGAAGTAGGTGTCCTGTCTTTGCGTTTTCTGCGGCGGACTTTGTGCCAGTTGAGAGAATGTTCCCTCCTTTTCTGCTGTCCCTCAGTGAGGGATTGGGAATGATCTGCTTGAGATCCTGCCTGTTTTTTTCTTCCACGGATAGGCCTAATCCCTTCATAAAAGTGTCCAAGTCCTGTTATCCCTTGTAGGTGTGTGTATGGCCATCTTTGGTTACTATCAGGCTGAAAGGAAAGCCCCACCTATATTTATTATGTTTTTCTTGCAGTGCTCTAGTAAGAAATCTCAGGTCTCATCTCTTCTGTATCATTGTTTGGCATAAGTCCATGAAGACTTGTAAAGTATGATCTAAATACTGAATGTGGGGCAGTTGACGAACCTTAAACTATAATTCTTCTTTTTCTTTATACTTTAAGAAGCAAATGATAACATCACAAGGCGGCGAATTGGGTAACGCCGCTCTGATGGCTTTGTGTGCTCTATCCAATTCTATAGGTTGTGCCTCAGGATCGGCTTTAATGAATTTGAATAAGCCTTGTAGATATTCTTGGAGGTCAGGCATCTGAACGAATCCTGGGATCCCTCTTATCCGAAGGTTGTTCCTTCGGCTCCTATTTTCAAGGTCCTCCATTTTATCTTGGAGGGAATATATTTTGGAGTCTTGTATAGATGTACCTGTGTTGATATTGCTTATCATTTCAGTTATAGTGTCTTGTGTGTCTTCCACATCTTCCATCCTTTCTCCAATTTCATTGATTTCTTTACGTAAGGAGGTTAGCTCCTTTTTATTAGAACCTTTAAGGAGTCAAAATCACCTTTTTTTGGGCAAATTTGCAATGTTTGCTTTCAATTGTTCAGCATAATCTACAGAGAGTGCTATTTTGGTAGAGTTAGTGTCTGAACTGGACTGCGCCCCGGAGTTCCATGATGTCCCCCTGTGTGTTGTCTTGTGGTTGGAAGAATGCGATAACTGAGACAGGGGTAGATAGCTGAGATTTCAGGGCCTTATCTGTCTTAGTTGATTTTTTTGCCGCCATGTTAGGGAGACTGAGATTTCTCGATCTATTCTAGTCAGCAATGCAGTAATAGTAAGTCTCTGATAAATGTAGGTGGTCAGATTCAATGTAGAGGGTGTAGGATGTAGTGGTCCCTGATCAGGGAATTCAGCAGTATGTAGTGACAGATACATCTAGCGCTTATATGTTAAGTATCAGCGGAGAAAACATTTTAAGTAGAGATGAAAGTTCCCATGTGCGTATAAATATTTAAGTGTTATCCAGTTAGTGACAGGGCTTATGATGCCTCTTTGCTATTTTCATTAGGGTATTCACAATGATAGCGGTAAGGAATATGAAGCTGTTTGCAGGAGGTTAGATTGTTAATACAGCTATGGGAAAAACGTCAGACACAGTTAAGGTGTATGTGTTCTCAGCACATGTGTCTATACTTGCATGTCTCTTGTAGATACAATGAAGTATGGGATTCTCATGCCTCTAGAGAGCCCTTGTGTACTTGCACAGAACACGCCACGTGGGATCCAACATGGCGATTATGAAGCGCCAATGCAGCGTCTCTGAAGCTTATGAGCTGCAGTGTGGTCTTTTGGAGATAGGCACTGTTCAAATCTGCAGGTGAGATGTTCGCTTTAAACCTTTAGCAGACACTTGATCTATGCAGGGTTATGTTAGGGTAGCAATTGCAATCTTGTGGAGCAGGCCTTGCAAGTTGCGTCCTGAACGGAGCGATGTGAATAAAATTTGCTCATTGCAAAGGTTTCTCCGTGATTCAGTGCATGTTGTGCTTCACTGTAGTAGTGGTTTTAAAATATTAGGAAGCCTTTAGATGGGTAAGTTGATCTGCCTAAACACGGAGCTTTCTCACTGCGTGGCCATCTTCTTTACCGACCAAGCTCCGCCTCCCTTTTTAATGTATTTTTGAAGTGTTTTGTGCAACTTTTTTGTTTTGGAAAACAGTTAACCAGAGCCCTGAGATTGCGGTAAGGATTGAAGTGTAAATGTCGATTTGCTCCACTTGTAATATCAACGCTATGAAAATGGCTTGCAAAAACATGATTACGCTTGCGCAAAACTGTTTGCGCTTCACTTGTAATCTACCCCTTACTGTTTAATGGTGCTTTTTTGCACGTTTATTTAAAGCTACACTTTAATTGCTTCCAGTCTGTGAAGTGGTTAAACAGAGTGCTGTGTTTATTTCAGGGAAGCATTTTAGTCATATTTAACATTATTTTTTGGGGTAGGGAGCGCTTAAAAAAACAGGTTAAGGTGCATAACATGTTAATAGTTATCTTTGCACTACTATTTGAGTGGAATTTGATTGATGCTTAGAGTAGCAAATTACTTACAGATCTGTGTCTGACCACTATGGTAAAATATTTGATTTGCTATTGTTACTTGCAACATGTAAGTAATTGCCTGCAGCACAGTTATTTAAATGTTTAAACCTGAAACAAATAGAATTGGCACCTATAGCACCATTGGGTTGTACAAAAGCAAAATGAATTTGATAGGAAAGGGTGGGCAACATTTAAAATGTATGTAGTATAAAAAGAATGTTTTTAAACTAAAATTTCTTTCTGGTGACAGATACATTTGTGTAGTAAAATAATGATATTTATCCTGGAACCTTACAGGTTTTACTTGAAATGTTTAGTAAAATAAAAATGTTTTTCACATGAAGGCTGGCTTAAGATGATGTGATTAATAGAGATAAACCAATCAAAATAAAGACTGAAGGGCTCACTGTGAAAAGTGATCTCTCCTCCTCTTCCTATTGATGATCCTGCTCTATAGATCACTGTTTGGGTCTCATCTCAAGCTCAGTGGGGTCACTAAAACAGTACTGAGGCTTTAGAATACAGCTTGAGCAGAAGACTTCACTTCATGTTGGCCTCCTGTTGAGGTAATCATCATGTTATTGAGCCAATGGTTTCATATAAAATGCTGAAAATCAATCTATAAAAAAAATTCAGACATAAAAATTGGATTAATGTTGTACCATATGTACATAAATCTTCTTTATAGATGAATATTGAGTAGACAATTCAACTATGGGTTAATCCTTAAAACAAGTCATATAGAAGGTACATTTGTGATAGGTTTTATTATTTCTAGTGGGGATATATCTAGCCTGCAGGACAGGGAGCGAAATATAAAATTACACAGCGTATGTCATGGCACTACATTATTTAAAAAACTCACACTCATTAATGCATTAATACACAAATGATAGGAGTAATACACAATAATTCTGATAAAGCCAGATGAGGATAACAGCTCATGTTGAGAGTCTTCCTACTGAGAATTATTAAGTCTAAATTGAGGACAAATGACAATTTACTTTGCCCAAATTCGAAACTCAATTCAACAGATTGTCACAGTATTTGTGGCCAGATATATTGAGGCTGTGGGGCCGATTTATCAAGGGCCGAATGGCCCCCTGATGCCCCTGTTCCACGTGAGCCGGACACAGCAGTTATGAAACAGCGGTCTTAAGAACGCCTGCTCTGAGGCTGCAGACATCAATCTGCCCAATCCTATACGATCGGGCTGATTGACACCCCCTGCTAGCAGCCGCGAACCTGCAGGGGGCGGCATTGCACAAGAAGTTCACAAGAACTGTGTATGCTGTCGGCATTTATTGATGTCTTAATGAGAAATCCCTAAAACCCCTAGGGAAGAGAGGGGTTGGGTTTAAACTATCCCCATAAATCCCCCTCCAATAAACCTATGTACTTAGAGGTGGGCAGTGCCTTATGCTAATGTTATAAACATTGTAATAAGGAAAAGGAGAAAGAAAATCATAAACTGGCACACTTGTTGGGGGGATAGTTAAACAATTGAGTGCTGTGTGGTGGATGGGTGATTAAAACATAACTTTTAATAAATGTACATAAAATAAAAGTGGACTATGCCATAAAATAAAAGTACTTAAACAGTGTCAACAATAGACACACTGGCCTCAATTTATCAAAGTCTGGCGGACCTGATCCAACAGTGCGGATCAGGTCCGACAGACCTCGCTGAATACGGCGAGCAATACGCTCTCCGTATTCAGCATTGCACCAGCAGCTCACAAGAGCTGCTGGTGCAACGCCGCCCCCTGCAAACTCGCGGCCAGTCGGCCGCCAGTAGGGGTGTCAATCGACCCGATCGTACTCGATCGGGTTGAATTGCGGCGATGTCTGTCCGCCTGCTCAGAGCAGGCGGACAGGTTATGAAGCAGCGGTCATTGTGACCGCTGCTTCATAACTGCTGTTTCTGGCGAGCCTGTAGGCTCGCCAGAAACAGGGGGCATCAAGCTCCATTTGGAGCTTGATAGATAGGTCCCACTGGCTCCTCTTATCATCGATACAGCAATCAGTCTGTAGCAAAACAAACCAACAGTAGTATTCAGGTAACTATATTTTCCTCTCTCATAGACTAGTAGTAAGCTTTCTAACAGAATTTGGATTAACTGTTTACAAAGGTCTAAATGGAGAATCAACAATAGGAATAGAGGGCCCTTCTCAAACAATTAAGCTCCGATAGAACAATCAATATATTAAGCTAGTATTTGAGGCTAGTCTATGTAAAAATTGCCTTAAAGGCCAACAAGTAAACTATTGTTTATACCAGGAGCAGTGCGAAGGCGTTCACACTGCTCCTCTTATCCAAATACTGTTAGAAAGCTTACTACTAGTCTATGAGAGAGGAAAATACCTGAATGCTACTGTTGGTTTCTTTCGCTACAGACTGATTGCTGTATCACTGATAAGAGGAGCCAGTGTCTCTATTGTTGACACTGTTTAAGTACTTTTATGGCATAGTCCATTTTTATTTTATATACATTTATTAAAAGTTATGTTTTAATCACCCATCCACCACACAGCACTCAATTGTTTAACTATCCCCCAACAAGTGTGCCAGTTTATGATTTTCTTTCTCCTTTTTTTTATTGATGTCTGTCATACATGATCCTCTGAGTGGATCATGTTGGACAGACCGATGATAAATCGGCCCCCACAGCTGGTTTGGGACCTATTTGCAGTTATTGTGACTTGATCGTATCCTTTGTTTACTATTTTACATGTTGTTTTGGCAGCACTTTGGTTATTTGATTTTGCTCTGTGATTTTAGGTGTTTTACCTTGTATTTGTTATCACACTTATTTTTGTTGATTTCATTTTCAGTAACTTTGGGCAAGATTACAAGTGAGGCGCCATCTTAACGTTTGCTGGTAAAGAGGCAAATGTGTCCCTTTACCAGCGAATGTTAAATAACCAGCCATTACAAGTGTCTGGTTAATGCTACCGCAAGCTCGATTTTACACTTGGCGCTAGAAATCAGTAACCAGAGATCAGACCTCTGATTAATGAAAAATGTTGTCCCGATTACCCCCAAAATAGAAAGGACAGTACAGAAACATCAAATAAATATATGAGCATTTTTATTTTTTAAAAAACTGCACAAAGCAGTTATAATGGGTTAAATTGAGGGCATTTGAGGTGTTAGAAAAAAACGGCACAGCATGGAGGTCAATGGGGGGGTCTGTGTTTTCTCTATAAATATACATGTATTTACTTTTATATATATATATATATATATATATACTGTATATATATATGTATGTGTTTATATGTGTATATACACATATAAACACATAAATATTTATGTATATAAGCAAATACATATATATTTTCTTATTAAAACCCAACGCTTTGCAATTTGCCCGCTGCATTAGGTGTTTTGCTGCTGGCTGCTGGCATGAAAACGAGGCTCCCATTGGTGCGCTGTTCTTGCACACACTATACTCGTTTGGGTATTTTATTCTATAACTTTTTGTTGGTTCTGTTTGTTATGAATGTGAGAACTGTGGGCTTTACTTCAGATTAAAAATCCTTTTACATATGGGAATATAATTAAAATGAGCTTTAAATTAAAGGAACATAAAAGCCATTTTTTTAAAAATATGTTTAAAGATCTTTATTCAAATAAATGTTTAAAAGTATAATTTCATAAGCATTCCAGGGATATATTTATTAAAGTGATGAGAAAACTCTCCCCTTTATAAAAACAGATCCGGAATGTTAGTGATAATTTAGATGGAGTTTAATTAATCCGTTGTAACGAATATGTGCACCAATTTACGGCTTGATTACGAGTTTCGCGTTAGAGGCTGTGCGGTGCTAACGAGCAGTTTTCGCTCACCGTTCACTTTCCTGCAGCACTGGTATTACAGGTTTTTACAAACCCGGCGTTAAAAGGCAAGAAGTGAGCGTAGAGCAAAATTTTGCTCCATACCGCACTCCAATACCAGCGCTGCTTAAGTCAGCAGTGAGCTGGTCGTACGTGCTCTTGCACGATTTCCCCATAGACATCAATGGGGAGAGCCGGCTGAGAAAAAGTCTAACACCTGCAAAAAAGCAGTGTAAAACTCAGTAACGCAGCCCCATTGATTCCTATGGGGAAACTAAATTTATGGTTACACCTAACACCCTAACATGAACCCCCGAGTCTAAACACCTCTAATCTTACACTTATTAACCCCTAATCTGCCACCACCCCCGACATCGCCGACACCTACATTATTCTTATTAACCCCTAATCTGCTGCTCCGGACACCGCCGTCACCTACATTATGCTTATTAACCCCTAATCTGCTGCCCCCAACATTGCCCCCACCTACATTATATTTATTAACCCCTAATCTGCCGCCCCCAATGTCGCTGCAACCTACCTACACTTATTAACCCCTAATCTGCCGCCCCCAACGTCACTGCCACTATATTAAATGTATTAACCCCTAAACCTAAGTCTAACCCTAACCCTAACACCCCCTAATTGAAATATAATTAAAACAATTTAAATAAAATTACTATCATTCCCTAAATTATTCCTATTTAAAACTAAATACTTACCGATAAAATAAACCCTAAGCTAATTACAATATAACTAATAGTTACATTGTAGCTAGCTTAGGGTTTATTTTTATTTTACAGGCAAGTTCATGCCTGATGAAACGGTCTGGAATAGACTGAGAAACGCGTTGCAAAATAAATACTGTTTGTTTTATACCACGACCCGGTATTTTTGCTTCTTTCCACGATCCACTTGTTTTTGAAACAGGACTTTTACCACGGAACCTTTCATACACTGACACTGTCGTTTTTGGAGAAAAGTCTCGGTGGCGTGAGTGCAGCAGGAGAACACCTATCAGCTTGCAGCTCACCTGGTCCGGCCATTGGCCCTAAAAAACATGGGTGCTACTTTCTAGACGCCTATCTGGATTCCACAGGTCCTCTGGGTGAGACCTCCAGCGTACTGACTGCTGGAATTTGAATGTCAGCCTGCTTTATCGCACCTTATTCATTTAAGGTGCCACTTTCCTTGTGAGTAGTTTTTTGCACATCACTTTTATATTTGTTGTTTGAACGATTCACACTATGTTGGCGCCCCTTGTTTATCTTCCATTCTAGACACCCTGACCCATCGCACCGCGGGACACAAGAGGAGCACGCCAAACACCTGAACACATCACCGTTCACATATTAGGATTGGACACTTATTTTTTACATCACAGCAATTTTTGGGACATTGATAAGTACTTTTTTTATATATTTTACTAATCGCCACAAATATCATTGTTTATCTGTGATATCTGATTATTTCAATGTATCACTAATATTATACACAAATTGTCCTGAGCACTTGTTTTACACACAATTTATTTTCGTCATTATTATAAAAATTTTTTTACACATACCAAACACTGTGCTGTTTATAAAAATATTTTTTTTTATTTATGCATACGGGTACAAACCCAATCATAAAGTGGTAGGTCCCACTTTGATAACCTGTGTTCCAAGCGCATCCTCTTAAGTTTTTTCCTCCTCAGGAATTTCTTTTTATATTTTTTTATTTTGATAGGGCTATTAGATTAGGTGTAATTAGTTTATTTAATTGTATTTAATTTAGTTAATTTATTTAATTGTAGTGTAGTGTTACGTGTTATTGTAACTTAGGTTAGGCTTTATTTTACAGGTCAATTTGTATTTATTTTAGCTAGGTAGTTATTAAATAGTTAATAACTATTTAATAACTATTCTACCTAGTTAAAATAAATACAAACTTGCCTGTAAAATAAAAATAGCACCTAAGATAGTTACAATGTAACTATTAGTTATATTGTAGCTAGTTTAGGGTTTATTTTATCGGTAAGTATTTAGTTTTAAATAGGAATAATTTAGTTAATAATAGTAATTTCTTTAGATTTATTTAAATTATATTTAAGTTAAGTTAGGGGGTGTTAGGGTTAGACTTAGATTTAGGGGTTAATACATTTAATATAGTAGAGGCGACATTGAGGACGGCAGATTAGAGGTTATAATAAGTATAATGTAGGTGGCGGCAATGTTAGGGGCAGCAGATTAGGGGTTAATAATATTTAACTAGTGTTTGTGAGGCGGGAGTGTGGCGGTTTAGGAGTTAATATGTTTATTCTAGTGGCGGCGATGTCCGGAGCGGCAGATTAGGGGTTACAATTTTTATTGTAGTGTTTGCGATGCGGGAGGGCCTCGGTTTAGGGGTTAATAGGTAGTTTATGGGTGTTAGTGTTCTTTTTAGCACTTTAGTTATGAGTTTTATACTACAGCGTTGTACCATAAAACTCTTAACTACTGACTATAGAATGCGTTACAGATCTTGTCGGTAGAGGCTGTACCACTCACTTTTTGGCTACCCAGGACAGACTCGTAATACCGGCACTATGGAAGTCCCATAGAAAAAAGGGTTTACGAAGTTTACGTGAGTCGTTTTGCTGTAAGGCCAAAAAAGTGTGCGGTGCACCTAAACCTGCAAGACTCGTAATAGCAGCGGTAGTGAAAAAGCTGTTAACGCTGCTTTTTCATCTTAACGCAAAACTCGTAATCTAGCCGTTACTTAATATATGAAAATTAAATGCCCCATGCTCGGCCGCCCACTTCAAAAGTACATTTTTCTGTATGCTAAAGGTTTGAATTAATCTCCAATCAGAGCTTTCCCCATAGGCACTTTTGTTGTAGCTAGAGCGCTGATTGGACAACAATTCAAACCTTTAGCTCACAGACAAACTGACTTTTGAAGTGGGCGGCCGAACGTGGGGCATTTGAATTTTATATCTATATTAAAAAGTAAGCTATAGCGCATATTCGTTACAACGGATTAATTAAACTCCATCTAAATTATCACTAACAGTCTGGATATGATTTTAAAAAGGGGAGAGTTTACCATACTTTAATTAGAAGACTCTGGTTAAATAAAAATAGTTTTCTTCAGTATAGGAGGATTTGCAGCTGCATCACCTAAGGGAATAGTAACCAGAATATTGTTACAAGTAAATCTGAAAATAACAATAAGCTTTATTTAGACATCATGGAATTTGCTTTTTCTAGTTGCTATGAGGAATGAATTATGTTGCTATATTTCTGTCATTTTACTGTTTGATGCAAATTCAAAAGCTTGAAGGTTTTCAATTATTTGACTCATTGAATTCATAAACGATTATTGATATTTACATGACAAGGCTTCATATTATGTTATATTTAAATTACTATTGTAGATCTGGAAAATGTTGTTACCCAACAAGCAATTGATGTTGTCAGTCCAATGATCACAGAGCTGAGCAAAACTTCAACAGGAATAGTTTGTTATAGAGAATGGTTATAAATTCCACAATAAATGGGTGTTAGAATTTGCTGTCACTGAAATAAATGTCACTGAAACACTGGTGTATACTGTGTAAAAAACAAACAATAAAAAAACATTTTAAATCAAAACAATGTTGACAGTTTTAGAAAAGATATGGAAATCCCAAGCTGTATAAATGGCAGAATTGTTCCTTTTGATAATCAAAACAGATTCGGTAGAATCATTCATAATATGTCAACATTTCATGAAACAACAACATATTTTGTTGCGTTGCAGAACAATTCTGACTGCAGATAAGCACCAGTAGGTCAGTCTTGTCTCTCCATAGTTCTAAGAATGTTGGCTCGTTCTCTGGAATGTTTTAGGTATATACCTGGTATACTTGAATTTCATTACAGTATTTGTGCACAATACTCTGATGGGGGTATTTTCATGTATTAATCTTTCTTTTATGTACAGAAGTTCTGCAAATATATTCCTGAATATGCTATGACTCTGTTCTTTCCTCCTGAATTTTACAAAATCTCTAAATGTAATTTAAGGTCTCTGCGATGTGTGAAGTGTATTCTCTCCTTCTAGCAATAAATTTAAAAGGACAGCAAAGGTAATTTGTAGTGTAATATAAATATTACCTTATTGCAGGTGGCACAGTGCCCCTGTAGGTTAGAATTCTTACCTATAGCGCAGTGGGTGCTGGGCCAATCTGATCTTTCTTCACCGAATCTAGGGCTATGCTAATAGGAGGATTAGTGTAGTGAATCCCAAAGCCTGTGCTAAATTATCTTCTTTAGTACAGGCTCCGAGATCCAGCCGCATTTATCCTCCTATTACCGCGGCCCTGGACTCTGTGAAGAAGGGTTGGATAAGCGCGTCCCCCACTGTCACTATTATACCTTGCAAAACAAATTTTAAGGATAACGAATATATACTAATGAATTTTGTTTAGAGCATTCATTATAATATTTGCTTCCTTTAAACAAAATTAATATCCATACAGTATATAAGTCGCAATTGTGCATTCGTGACGAACCGAATGCACAGCTCTTTTTTCCCTTCAGTTATTGCCTCATTTCAGTAACTTTGTTAGTTGAAAAGTTAAAATTAAAGCAGTAAGAAAACGATGATTGGTTATATTAATTTGATTTTAGCATAACCTATATTTGTAAATGTTTGCTGTTTTTTTTATTAATAAAGCATACCCTTTAATGTCAGCATGTACAGGTGTGTGATAAATCTGATGAAGTGGCTTTGTGGCAGGAAAGGAAGGTGTCAGACCCTTTGGGAGAGCTGTGCCCTATTGTGTTTTTAACATGTAGAAATAAAGAATGTATTTTAAACCATACAGAGCTGTCTATATGCAGTCTCAAAACTTTATGCAACTGAATTCTCTCTTTCACCTCCAGAACCTTGCAAAATAAACAGCTCTCAATATAAAATGTGCCTTTCTAAAATTATTTTAGGGTTCTTGCAATACTGATAATCTCGCCAGAGCGGAGAGCTTTAAACCTTTAACTGCTGGGCCATTTCCACTCATGCTCTGAGCTGTTTTAGAATTTTTAGATGCTGTTCACATTTAAGCCCCACTGTAAGTTATTTTTCAGTGAGAAATACGCACATATTATTTTTTTTAGCAGACCCAGCAGATTTAAACTATACAATTATTTTATGTATATATCAGGACATGTGAGAGCTAAGCGCACCCACTGGCCCTGCCAGTCACAGAAGCAAGGTTCCAGTATTCAATTCAGAGTAAGTATAACATGGCCCCTACTGCATCTCAGAGCCTTACAAACCCCTGCAAAGGGATTAAAAACTTTGGGCAAGATTTATCATTGGGTTAATGCCTTGTTCGGTTGCAGACTCCTTCAGTTGAGCCTACAACTGATATTTATGAAGCAGCGATTTAAACCATTTTATAAACACTTTATAAACCCTCTCGCCAACTTGGACTTGGTGCATGAAAATCACCCCGGATTCATTCAAACAGGATGATTGACAAGCCCTACTCTCACACAATTGGCTGCATAGGTGCGGCATTGCAGCAGCGTTTGCTTGTGCAATGGTAAATATGGGGAACATATGCTCCCCACAATCTGGGATGGAATGAGGTCAGGGTCACAACATGTGAATTCTGTTCATTCGCAGAATGATACATATTACTATTACTTTTACTGAGTTACCTTTGGAAGGCACAAAACAGTCGGCGAGATTACGAGTCTTGTGTTAGCCTTAAAAAGCAGCGTTGAGGGGTCCCAACACTGCTTTTTAACGCCTGCTGGTATTACGAGTCAGGCAGGAAAGGGTCTGCCGCTCACTTTTTTTTCCGCGATTTTAGCTTACCGCAAATCCCCTTAGGTCAATTGCGTATCCTATCTTTTTAATTGGATTTTCCTAACGCCGGTATTACGATCGCCTGAAAAAGTGAGTGGTAGACCCTCTCCTGTCCAGACTCCTACCGCATTTAAAAGTCAGTAGTTACGAGTTTTATGGGCTAACACCGGAACATCTTACTACTTAACTAAAGTGCTAAAAGTACACTAACACCCATAAATGACCTATTAACCCCTAAACCGAGGGCCCCCCCACATCGTAAACACTTAACTAAAATGTTTAACCCCTAATCTGCCGACCAGACATCGCCGCCACTTTAATAAATATATTAACCCCTAAACCGCCGCACTCCCGCCTCGCAAACACTAGTTAAATTTTATTAACCCCTAATCTGCCGTCCCTAACATCGCCGACACCTACCTACATTTATTAACCCCTAATCTTCTGACCCCAACGTTGCCGCTACTATATTAAATTTATTAACCCCTAAACCTAAGTCTAACCCCCCTAACTTAAATATAATTTAAATCAAACAAAATAAATTTAACATAATTAAATAAATTAATCCTATTTAAAACTAAATACTTACCGATAAAATAAACCCTAATAAACTAAATTACAGAAGAAAAAAAAAGAATTACAAGAATTTTAAACTAATTACACCTAATCTAATCCCCCTAATAAAACAAAAAATGCCCCCCAAAATAATAAAATTCCCTACCCTATACTAAATTACAAATAGCCCTTAAAAGGGCCTTTTGCGGGGCATTGCCCCAAAGTAATCAGCTCTTTCACCTGTAAAAAAAAATACAATACCACCCCCAACATTAAAACCCACCACCCACACACCCAACCCTACTCTAAAACCCACCCAACCCCCACTTAAAAAAACCTAACACTACTCCCTTGAAGATCACCCTACCTTGAGCCGTCTTCACCCAGCTGGGCACAAGTGGTGCTCCAGAGGGTCCGAAGTCTTCATCCTATCCGGCCAGAAGAGGACATCTAGACCGGCAGAAGGCTTCATCCAGGCGGCATCTTCTATCTTCATCATTCCGGAGCGGAGCGTGTCCATCTTCAAGACATCCGACGCAGAGCATCCTCTTCATCCGACTGCCGATGACTGAATGACTGTTCCCTTAAATCAGTGGTTCTTAAACCAGTCCTCAGGACCCCACAACCTGTCCAGAATTTAGGGATTACCCAGTTGTGTCTAAATTGTGTT